>NC_137924.1:28549059-28554059 GCF_963457725.1 Sprattus sprattus
CCTTACCACCACTACGATTCCAGGGGTACATTTCCCTGACAGCCTCCTACTGTAACTTCTACTATTGAGATTAATGAGTCCTTGCAAGGTTGCTGTTTATCTGATGATTGTATGTCAACAGGGTCTATTTGACCTCTTACCCTTACTGTTGTACCCACAATTCTAACAATAGGAGGGTTAAATTAGTAACTCTAGCATTACAAGAGACACTGCCATTTTGTGTAACCATGGCGATTGCACAACTCTGCGTTAGCGAAACACAAGCCAGACCATTGATTGGTCCAGACCAATGTCACCTGCCATATACAAACTAATGAGTGCAAGAGTAGGCTATTCCCCAATCATTTATTTTTATTAGATTATTTTAGATTTATTTAAGATGGTATTTAACCAGCAAACTGTAGTCATAAACTGTAAATTAAATATGCTGAATGATATAAGCTGATCAAAGAGCAATGATTAAAAAAAAAATTAGCCAGGCTTTATTTGATCCTCAAACTTTGCACCTTCCAACTCTGGTCACAAGATATAACTTTTGATTGCCTTATTTCTGATGTATAAAGCACACATGATTTGTAAATCCCAAAAAACTACTTCAACATGAATGAATGATGGGTTTAAAAACAGGAGGTTTGAAGGAAAAATACTGTGATAATATCATGCTTGCTGCTTTATTCATGGTGTTGATGATAAACATTGAATAAATGAGAGCTGGTTCTCACAATGCCCTCTAGAATGCAGTCTTTCACCACTGCAGGACCACCTCTCTCTCTCTCTCTCTCTCTCTCTCTCTCTCTCTCTCTCTCTCTCTCTCCCTCTCTCTCTCTATTGCTCTCTCTCTCTCAGGCTCTCCCTCCCCTCTTTCTCTCTTCTGTATTCCTCTTTCTATCTTTTTTCTCTTTTATTCTCTTCACACACATACTATTTCTATTTTCTACCCATGCCACTCCTTCCATCATATCGCTCTTCCTCATTCTAACACTTATTTCTATCTCTCCCCTATCACCTCTCCCTCCTGTTGCCTTCACCTTTCACTCTGCCTCTCTCACTCATGCTTTCTCACTCTCCCTCTCTCCCTCTTTCTCTCTGCCTCTCTCACTCTCCCTCTCTCACTCACGCTCTCTTACTCACCTCCATTCTCTTCTATTGCTCTCCAAGCACTGCCCCCCCTCTTTCTATTTCTTCATCTGAACATGTTTCTATCTCCCTCTCACCCCACCACCCCTCTTTTTTCCATCTATCTATGTTAGTGTGTCTTTTTGTTTCCGTCTCCCTCTCTCTATTTCCATCTATCTATTTTTGTCTCTTTCCATTTCTCTGTCTCCCTCTCCCTTCCGCTCCCTTTCCATCCTCTTCTCTTTCAGTCTCTCCCTCTCCTCCTCTATATCTTTCTATTTGTCTGTCTATGGTTATTTTCGTTTTCTTCCATACTCCATTTCTCTCTGCCTCTCTCTTCCACACTCCATTTCTCTCTGTGTGTTTTTCTTCCATACTCCATTTCTCTGTGTGTCTCTTCATACTCCAATTCTCTTTGTGTCTCTCTCTTTTCCATACTCCATTTCTCTCTGTGTGTCTCTCTTTTCCATACTCCATTTCTCTCTGTGTCTCTTTTCCATACTCCATTTCTCTCTGTGTCTCTCTCTTTTCCATACTCCATTTCTCTGTGTCTCTCTCTTCATTTATTTCTCTGTGTGTATTCTATCGCTGTACTCCCGGCTGTTGTGTCCCATCTGTTCCCCAGTGGCTTCAGTCTCGGCTCATCTTGCTTCCAGTGGTTTCCACACACACACACACACACACACACACACACACACACACACACACACACACACACACACACACACACACACACACACACACGCACATATACACTGTAAAATATTTCACCGTAATTTTACAGTAAATTACTGGTTCCTAATTGCATTAATTTCACGGTAATTTTACAGTAATTTATTCTAAATATTTCACAGTAATGTACTGTACATGTTTTACAGTAATGAACTGTAAAAATTTCACGGTAAAATGCAATGCAACTACAGCAGTATATTGTAATTTCACAGTTTAATGCCATTGGATTACTGTGATTTGGCAGTATGTAGCTGTGGAATTACATCGTCTTGCTGTATATAATTTACAGTATTTTTACTGTAAAACTTAAGTTATGCAACTAGTACATTATACTGTACATTTACAATTTAGGTACTGCACATTTGACTTGTTAACTGATTTTACCACACAAATGTGCTTTGGATTTGCTAAATTAAAAGTCAAAGCAAGAACAAAGACAATACTAATTTTAACTTTTTAAATTCATTACTCAATACCCAAATACATACAAATTCATGAAGGTTTAAAACACGTCATATTTATTATTCAATACCTAAATACATTACAATAAAAAAGGTTTAAAAACATGCAAAAAATCAATACCCAATTATATAACAAATACTGAAGGTTTGAAACACGTCAAATTCATTACTCAATACCCTAACCCTAGAACTCAAAACCCAAATACAAATAGCAAAAGTTAAAAACACGTCAAATTCATTAATCAATATCCTAATACACAATGAAAAAAGTTTAAAACACGTCAAATTACACACAACACTCCAGAACGTAGACTCTCCTAAATAACTCTGTCTGTCTTCAAACCATATCAAATATAAACAAAACTTCGGAACATATACAATATAAACAAAAATGAAATGCAATTACAAAAAAAAATGCAAAAACAATTAAAAATTTACAATGACCACTCGAAGTCGACAAGCTTTCTCTGGAGTGTGCTGACATTTGCATTTATCCCTCCACGCCTCTTCTTCGAGCCTTGCTCTGGGTTGATGCCCAAGAAGCACCTGTAAACAATAAGCAAAGACAACTTTCAGTTTTACAGATTCAATATGGCATTGTTTATCCAAGGCACATGCACCAAATAAGTTAGTATTGAAAGCCAAGCAAGATTGATATAAGCAACGCAAATCAGGAGGCTAAAATTAGCTCCTTTGAAATGACCTAGCCTAGTTGCTGCATCTGGAGGCTAACGTTTACTTTAACTTTCACCTAATTTGTGTATTCTCAGTCGAATAACACACTCTATACCTGGACACGTGGAGAATATTAATTGAGAACACATCATTTGAGCTTTCCAAAACAACTATACATTACTTGTCTGTGAGGAAAATCTTGGCGGGGAAAATGGCTTTAAAATTACTTAGCTGGAGGCTAACGTTAGCTTACTATAACTGTCACGCTTATTTGTGTATTCTCAGTCGAATTACACACTCTATACCTGGACATGTGGACAGCATTAAATGAGAACACATCATTTGAGCTTTCCAAAACAACTACACATCCAAAACAACTATACATTACTTGTCTGTGAGGAAAATCTGTACGGGGAAAAATTGTTTAAAATGACTTAGCTGGTTGCTGCAGCTGGAGGCTAACGTTAGCTTCCTTTAACTTTCACGCTAATTTGAGTATTCTCCGTCAAATAACTAACACACTATGACTAAAATTGACATGTGGAGACCATTAACGTTGAATGGAAACCCACAATTAGAATTTTACAAAGATAAGTTTCTTCTCTGTGAGGCAAAGCTTCACGGAGAAAACAGCTTTTGGAATTTCTTAAAAAGTGGTTCTTTAAGTGACCTGACCTTGATCCAAAAGATCGTTAATTTACTAACCCAGACAACGAACGTTATTAAAACGTTATTATTATAGAGTTGTGACAAGCTCTCTGTCAACCTTACCTTTATCTTCTATCTAGCTCATGTGCTGTATCCACCTTCACGCTCTTCTATCATGTGCTGCCTGGTATGTAGTCACCGTGGATCCAACTGTCTCTTCTTGAGCCCACAATACAGCGTAGTTCAAGTGCAATTCAAATTTACAGTAATGTATTGGGTTATCTCAAAGGATGATTTGAATATAGTATTTTACTGTAAAATAACCCTATACAATGCTGTGAAATCCCGGTATCGTTTTTTTCACAGTAACTTACTGTGTCTACATTGATTTCACAGTAAAGTCTACATTACAACATGACATTGTGATTATTACAGGTAAAGCCTGTAAAGTAACATTACGATGATTTATTGTGAAATATATCAGTAAAATATTGTAAAACTCTGGTAACATTTTACAGTGTACATGTGCACACAGCACACATGTTAGCACAAACTGTCTTTCACACACACACATGGATGGGCACACTTATACACACATGCACACACTTACACATATGGATGGACGCACACAAACAGGTTTGTCATCAGCACATATTGTCTCCAGTGGGATCCATAAGCAGCCAAGACAGCCAACACACACACACACACACACACACACACACACACACACACACACACACACACACACACACACACACACACACACACACACACACACACACACTACAAAAACACACAGACCCCCCCCCAAACACACACACACACACACACAGTGTTCCTCATCAGCGCATCTTGTCTCCATTGGGGCCCATAAGAAGCACACAAACTCAAACATGAATACAGACACAAGGCAAAGACGCATACCTTTGTAATATCTCGATCTACAAGAGGAAGGACACACACTTACACACACACACACACACACACACACACACACACACACACACACACACACACACACACACACACACACACACACACTCACAGACACACACACACACACACACACACACACACACACACACACACACACACACACTCCCACACAGATGTACAAACTGAGCTCCATGCTAATCAGAGTGTCCCTGGCCATCCCTCTCTCAGCTGTGTCATCGCATTAGCTGTCTGATTTGGCTCTGATTTGCCTTGAAGTATGAGTGTGTGTGCCTCTGTGTGTGTGTGTGTGTGTGTGTGTGTGTGTGTGTGTGTGTGTGTGTGTGTGTGTGTGTGTGTGTGTGTGTGTGTGTGTGTGTGTGTGTGTGTGTGTGCTGATGTGTGTGTGTGTGTGTGTGTGTGTGTGTGTGTGTG
>NC_137924.1:28556118-28571118 GCF_963457725.1 Sprattus sprattus
TGCACACATACACACATAGTGATGACAAGATCATTTCCCAAAAGGTTTATCCAACACCTTGGTGATGGAGACTTTTGACAGCCTTTGGGTTGCAGTGGTTGCCAGGTGGGGCCCCCCTGGCCCCCCGTCCCCTCACCCCCTCTCATATAGAATGTCAGCGCCGGCACCTTCAACCCGTCTGGTGCTGGTGTTCTATGCGGTTTCAACAGAATGCCATCCTCTCCCCTGGACACCAAGTGTGGTGGTTGCCAGCGTCTCGAGTGTGTTGAGTGTGCGAGTGCGTGTGATAGTATTAACTCCTAGTTATGCCACCTGATACGGTGTCCGCCAAGTCGACGACACCCGCGTCGGTGCCAAGGAGGAAATGGCCACGAAAGAAACACGACCTTCCAAAGAAAAAGACACGCACTGCCACCTTCAATGGGGACTAGCCCGGGGTTATCTGATGTGGCATTCCTTTAATCAAACACTGAGGCCGTCATCAATCATGCACTCGTTTTCTACCCCCTTGAAATGGACACTTTGAGTTTATATAATGAATTAGTCCTTACTGTGTGATCTCAGACTGGGAAAGTGAACCTTGCTGTAGAGTAACTGGTGATTTAATATAAGTGCTTCTATTAAGGCAAGACTGGACAAAATTACTTATTATCTCTAACCTGCGCTGAGGTTCAGAAATCACACGGCAAACTGCTGGACCTCATAGTCTTTTGTCCACTAGGTGTCACCCTTGATCTTAGTAAACCCCTGTAAAGTTCATAGGCCAGAGAAATCTCTTCCCAAGTCCAATCCAAGTTCTGTTATCCCCGTTTTCACTGTAGTTGTCTGCTGCCCAGCCCTGGAGCAGTGGTCTGGAGTGTCAGGTGGGCAAAGTGAATGCTGAAGGAGGAGACAGAGGAGGAAGAGGGGGAGGGGGAGGAAGAGGGGGAGGAAGAGGGGGAGGGGGAGGAGGAGAAGAAGTGCTTTCTGGCCACTTCTGACAGTATCATCTTCTTCCATCATGCTGGGCATGCTTGAGTAACCCCACCTGTGCTCCTTCATGTCATCTCCTGAAGGGAGGAGGGGGAAACCTGAACTGGGAAGAGAAGGGGGGGGGGGATTGCTGACAGTTTGGCAAGTTTGTCTTTGGAGACGTGATGGTAAATAGTCTTCTGGAAACACAGTGAGGGCATAATGAATGAATACATGGCCAGCAGAAGTTAACAAGATGGAAATAACACTTGGCTGTCTTTTACCCAGAGTTTAACAATGAGTGCAGGCACACATACAGTACATCTTTCTCTCTCTCTCTCTCTCTCTCTCTCTCTCTCTCTTTCTCTCACTCACACACAGACACACACACTTTCGCACAGAGAGACACACTGGCTCACCCCACCCCACCCCATCCACACGCAGTCTCTTTCCCTCTCTCTTTCTTTGTGTTGTTCTCTCTGTCTCTCTTTCCTGGTCACTCAAGGTAAACGAAAAAATATAGGTGAAAACAGGTCAGCCTTTCTGTGTGCATTGCATGGTTGTGTCCTGTGCTTCACAGGGGAGCTTTAATGTGTGCATTGTTTTCCACGGCCCTGGGTAGATCCCAGCCTTCTGCCAGTAGAGCCGGCAGGGCCAGCACTGAGCAATGCTGCACTTGTAATCAAACACCTCTCACTCCCACTCACTCTTGGCCTTGACGGGTCCTTTCTAACAATGGACCAACGAAGTGGATCAACGGGATCGTATTACCCCTTAGCACCGGCTCACCAGCAACCTGACAGATACGTGTTAGGGTCCGACAGTGCAGAGTAGTCACATCACACATAGGGTATGGACGGCCACTGGTACATTTGTGTTAAGGCAGTACATCAAAACCCTGATTCCTCACATATTTCATTGCACTTGAACTATTGGGAATGTGCCAAAAAAGGTCTAACTGTGAAGAACTGACCGCTATCATTGGAGCAATTTTGAATGCAGAGTCAATACATTACTGTTTGTTTCAATTTGTTTACAATAAAATGCCATACTTTTAACATCTGCCATACTTATAACTTCTGCACACACAAAATGGCAACTGCCTTTTCAGCAATTAATGACTAATAAATGAATGACACCATACTCAAAGGCATCTCCTTATGTAATGAAGAGGTGTGCAGCTGTCTGGTTGCGAGTTTGTTGCCTGGGGAGCCAGCCAAAGGTCATCCGTCAAGGTCAAGGGTCAAGCCATATGAAGCATCTCTCCTTGTGCAGCTCCTCCTCCTCTTACACATCCCAGTTAAGGAGTTCATTGGTCCCTGGTCTCTATGGAGATGGCTAAGTGCAACGCTATTTACAGTGTCTGTCCAACCCATGTGTGTGTGTGTGAGAGAGAGAGAGAGAGAGAGATAGAGAGAGAGAGAGAGGGGAAGGGGTGACAGTATATCAGGTAGGACACATTGCGTGGTATTCCCATTCATGATTCTGAGATGTAATACTGTTGTGGTGGGAGTGTATAAATGTGCTTAGTGAGCCTTTATCTGAGCGCTCACACTGACTGTAGAAATGTATGACCAGCTGCCTGCTTCCTTCCACCTCCCAACCCAACACGATTCCCTGCATCCAGTGTCCAGTTACACCCAGTGTACAATAGCCCCCCATGTCATTTTCCCTACACACACACACACACACTCACACACACACACACACATACACACACGCACACGCACACGCACACGCATATACGCTTGCAAACACGCACACGCACACACACACGCACATACACACATACACACATAGTTATTTTTGTCCTGTCTGCCCTTAGACCAAAGCCCATTGGTACAACTTTGTCTGCCAATAACACAGCTACCACTGACACAGTATGTTTAGATGGTCCACTGGCCATGCTCTGTGGGCTTCTAGGAGCAGTCATTTGCACTTTAGCTGATGGTTAGGTGCTGGAAGATATTGCCAGTGATAATACTACCATCCAATTCTGGTCATAGTTACATATGTACCTCATGCCATTTTGTCAGCTTAACGCCCCTTTTAAAGATGAAAAAAGAAAAGAAATCATAAGACTAATCCTCCCCTCTCTTTAGTCATACAGTCCATTTCCTTTGTCAGACTGCTGACCAGAGGCGTTGGCCAGACCTGAAGGAGGGTCAGGGGTCATCCTCCCCCTTAAAACTGTACATGCACCATTTTCACGCAGTTTGAGACAGAAACAGTAAGCCTACAGACCTCATTTCGTCTATCTGATGACCTCATCCATTATATCACACTGCTTGTCTATGTAAAAGCACTTTTATCACGCTGACCCAGGTCATTGCCATAGGTTACCCTCTTTTTAGTCAGAAATACATTTTTCAATGCCAGCCAAACTGAGGTTTACCAAGGCCCATAAAGAGTGTTTTTCTGGAGCTCGCCATCAAACTGGGAGATATTACAGTTGAGTCTAAACCACGTCATCATTTCATTCCCTTTTGGTCAACAACAGGAGATAACTCCTCCTCCACCTCCTCCACCTCCTCGAGCCTCGCCTGCACCTTATTGCCTTCATCCTTTTTCCCTTTGAAAAAGCTTCTTATATCCACAGCCTTCAAGTCTTTCCTCAGTGAAATAGCTAGCTAGCTCCCACCAGAGGCTAACAATGACAAGCCCTGGTAACGGTCTGCTGTCACTCACCCTCTCTCTCTTTCTCTCTCTTGCTCACACAAAATGCCAAGTAGTTTGAAGTAGATCTTCCGCCTGAATGACATTGCATTTTTGTCAATGATACCATATTGAGGTGACCTAGCATGGGGCTATTCTTTTTAAAATTATTTTCTATTCTTCTCTGATGTCCAGGCCTAACAACGCCCATGCTGCAGGTCATTCACAATAAACCCCTGTGGCATGAAGTCCAGCCGAAACCCTTTCACAGGTCTTCCAGCTCAGCCTGTCCAGCTCTTCAGTGTCCCTCGATGCTATTTTTAGCCCCAAAACAACTGGGCTCCTAAAAAAGGCCCAGTGCTGATGGGGGAGAGGGGTGGGGGGGGGGGGGGGAGGAGAGGGAGAGAGGGGGGCGCTACTATGTAAGGTATCCCGTCCTTCTGCCACCTCTCCCCCTGTCCCGGAGCCTGGGTCCTGGATACGTCTTTCTCTTTGTCTTCGGTGAGGAGAGGGACACAGGGAACGAGAGAGGAGAAGCGGGGCTACAGGTCCTAACGCAAGGCCAGAAACACAGAGGAGACGCTGCTGTCAAACGGGCAGGACACCACTTGATCAAGACAACAGCCCCCTGTGCGCCGGGGACACCATCTTATATTTGACTAGGTTTTTCATTCTACTTGGAGAATTAGTGTTTCCTTCTACACTTCAGCCACGTTCTGAAGAGTGTGATCGGTGTAAGGTGTCTGCTTCTTCACGTTTAGTTTTTTCGTGGTGAGCTGGCTGGACATCCCCAGCGGAAGCAGAAGAGAGGATGAAGACCCAGTGGCTGCTCCTCTTCTCTTGCCTGTGTGTGGCGCCCCTCTGCCCGGCTGCCGAGAAAGGCCTGGAGTTCCCCCGCTACGACGGAAAGGACCGCGTCCTGGACGTAGACGACAAGAACTACAAGAAGGCCATAAAGAAATATGACATGCTGTGCCTGCTCTATCATGCCCCACCACCCACCGGGAAGACGCTGCAGAAACAGTTCCAGATGACCGAGCTCGTCCTGGAGGTACGGTAGAGAAGGGTGAGGGGAGGAGGGGAGGAGAAGGAGGTAGTGGGGTAAGACAAGAAGCTAGTGGGGTAAGAGAAGGAGCTAGTTTGGTAAGAGAAGATGGCTGACATGAAACACGAGAAGGAGAGCAGTGGGGTAGACGTGTACGAATGTAACTTAGAGAGGATTTATGGATTTTTGTGGCTGAATAACATAAAGTTGAGAGGCTGAGAAGGGCCTTATTTGGGTGTATTGTAGGGAGGCAATAGTAGCAAAAGCAATCTTGGATTAGAGTTTGATTCATGACAGGGAATTTGTTAGTCTTGAGAATCACATGTGTTTACACTGAGGTTAGAGTAGGAGCCCAGAAAATTGTTGTGTAAAGTAGAAGATCTGTCACTGTATGCCACCCAAGCGCTAGCTGGAGCCTAGCCGCTAACAATATAGTGACATACAACAGGAGACTCTAGTGCAGAAATAGACACTGGAGTCATTTGTGGGTGAAAAATGAGTTCCATTAGCAGTGTTTGTGAATGCTCCACTGGGTGCCCAGATAACACAGCCTCATTAGCCTGATCTATAAACATAGAAAGTCTGGTACATTTAATTAATTCAGATTATTGTGCGTTGTCACAGTGTGTCTTGTAGATTTAGCTGTGCATTTAGAGGTGCCCACAGGCCTGTAGAAAACAATGGCCATGGCTAGCAATGCTAACATATCACTGGCTAATAGTGTGCAATGGTGTTTGATGCACCATACTGGGTCTACTTGTGTGTGTGTGTGTGTGTGTGTGTGTAAGAGTATATGTATGCTGCTGCCAAGGTCATCAATGGTTTGTCTTTCTCCTCTGCTGTCATCTCCTTCAATTTATTCTAATTCACGTGTGTGTGTGTGTGTGTGTTTGTTTGTGTGTGTGTGCGTGTGTGTGTGTGTGTGTGTGTGTGTGTGTGTGTGTGTGTGTGTGCGTCTGTGTCCTATAGCAGTCCCTGCCAAATTCATCTTACAGTGCCTCCCCATCTGAAACCAGACACCCCCCACAACCTCCTCCTCACTCATACTGTACATAATTTCCAAGGACGCCCCGGCATTAACCATCCAGCCTCCCAAATCACTTCATAATCAGTGCTTAGCAGCGACATGGGGCAGCCAATTTCATCCCAGGCTTCAGGACGCACCAGTGCAATGCCATGAGGACAGTTTTGCTGGGATGTGTTACTGTATATTATCCCTTCTCTGTCCCACCCGTGAGTGTGAGAGCGGCCCAGCTGTCTGCCCACAAGAGTTACTGGCCTTGAGCTTCGTGCGGTCTCACGTTTCGCTCGGTCGGGCTGGAAATAAATCTCAAGAGCACAAGTTTCATGCGCTCAAGTGATAACATGAGTGGTTTCTAATTGGGTGTTAGACACAAACCGATAAAGAAAAAACTCTTCAGTGTACTCTGGCCGATTCTAGCTCACACACTAGCCAACTGACCCGCAGAACAGCTTTCATAAATATTGAGAAGATATGACGGAGCTAGAACTCTATGACTTGCTGCATGAGGAGTGGTCTTTGCTCTCACACTGTATAGGAGTGACATGCTCGTAATGGTCATGATGACACCTGTGGCTTTCACCTTGACAGCAGTATGCCACAGTGTGCTTCTCCCTTACATGAAATAGCCTCGACGTAATGTGTAAGGGTGCAGGGAGTGAGAAATGAGAGAACTTCAGCAAGTTGCTGAGCTAAGGGCAACAAAGGCAGTAACCCAGAATCAAACCACTAAAAATATTCACACATCCATCAACACCCTTCTTTCTGTCTCTGTGAAAGTGCCAGAGAGGCTGACGAATAGAGACGAGGACACCATACCAGACCATTCTATTCTTAATTTATATTCCAATCAGGTGCTGTCCAGGGAGACCTGACAGCCGTATTCTTAGAACTGTACTGTTCTTTTGGTGTCTTTTGTACGGCAGTTTCACACCACAGTGACTTCAGAGGTCTCTCTGGCAGTATTTATAGAGAGCAATCTCCTTGGAAAGTATTATTTAATGTCTCTGTCCTCTCCCAAAGAGTTAACATTGGCATTGTAAGCCACCCACTTTGTCACCTTATTGCTGCCTCCTGCCTCACATGGATCTGCTTGCTATTATGCACGGGACCTTTTTATACAATGTGTCACTTTCTTTGGTGACAGAAATCCACAGCTGACGACGGAAGACAGCCGTGTTCTCTCTGCATGGTGGTAACTGTTGCAACTCTGAAAGCAGTCACGTACCTGACACATACCATGGTCAAAAACACAGAAACATTTTACAATGCTTACTTTGAGATTAGTTTGGCTGATCTTGTATTTGGAGAGAGTGGATGCTTACGAGATGCAGATACTAGCAGGTAGACTGCTGGGACATTGTGAAGATGTGCAGACTGCTTTGCAAAAATGCCTATGAAGAACAACGCAATATCCATCTTCTGAATGATTTGTGCCAGTTTAGAATAGACATTGTGGGTGAGGCATCATATTTGTACTCTGAGGTGGTTGTGACTCCTGATATAGACAGAGACTCTTCTATTCTTACTTTACCCAGCAAACAGCATTTTACTACATGTGCAGACCACAAATCTACAGTCTGCCATTGCCATCTCATACTGTTTGTGCATTAGTCTGTCTCAAACACTGAAAAAACAAGTAAATGTCAAAACGCCTTAGGATTAAGGGCATCAGTCTGATGACAGCCTCTGATGCCTCCTGGTCTGCTCTGTGTGTTGAACAGCTGGCTGCCCAGGTCTTGGAAGTGAAGAACATTGGCTTTGGCATGGTCGATTCCCACAAAGACGCCAAGGTTGCTAAGAAACTCGGTAAGCTGGCTTCAGCCATGGAATAGCTGTGTCAGTGTGTCCAAAATAAAAAGCACTATCCCCGACTTTCACAAAGGACAATTATTCTGTTGAAATTGGTGTTTACCTCTCTCTCTCTCTCTCTCACACACACACATACACACACACACACAAACACACACACACACACACACACACACACACACACACACACACACACACACACACACACACACACACACACACGCACACACACACACACACACACACACACACACATGCACAAAAAAAAAACATTTGTAATTTGTTTTCTGTTGAGTTCCATTCATTTTCGTTCTGACTGATTGTTTTGCATTGTGTTCTGTAACATTCCACGTCCTTCCATTCCACCCTCGTGTGTGCCGCTCTTCTCCCGGCGTCCGCTCATTCCCCTGTGCTTTTAGGCCTGGACGAGGAGGGGAGTGTTTACATCTTCAAGGCTGACCGCGTGATTGAGTTTGACGGGATGCTCTCCGCTAATGTCCTGGTGGAGTTCCTTTTAGACGTGAGTTACATGCCTTACATGTCTTACATGTCTTAAGATACCCCGGTTATCCACCCCTGTCTCTAGGCTCTCTGTACTCATGGTGGTTTTCCTGATTCAAAGCACAGAAAAGGGAATTAATCAAGGAAAAGAGAGGATGAATGTCAAATACATGCTTTATCTCTCTCCTGCTCTCTCTCTTTCTCTCTTTCTTTTGTTTGTTCTCACAGTTACTGGAGGACCCAGTAGAAGTGATTGATAATGCGCTTGAATTAAAAGCATTTGATCGTATGGAGGACGAAATCCGGCTTATTGGATACTTCAAAAACCAACAGTCTGAGCGTGAGTCTTATTTAGAGAGAATGTGTGTGTCCTATTCTGAGTGTGTGTGTGTGTGTGTGTGTCCTGTTGTGAGTGTGTATGCAGATAAGGAAGTGTGTTTTTGGCACTGTATGTATGTGTGAGTGTGTGTGTATGTGTATGTGTATGTGTATGTGTGTGTGAGAGTGTGTGCTCACAAAGTACATTTACAAGATTGTATATGACCGTCATGTAGCATTTAAAACCACTTCTTCACCATGGACTTACTAAGACTTACCTCAGCTGCAACAGTTTGTTTTCCACTCTCTCAACTTATAAAGTCAAACTCTGTTTAGTCTAAGTGTCCCCCCAGTGCGCTACCACTGTACAGCAAAATAGTCTAGATGGACACACATGGACACAAATAATCAAGTTCAGACGAATGAAGACATTTTGTTTTTAATTGTCACACATAGTACACACATCTAGTCTGTGTACCTCATACTGCTAAGAATATCTATGCTTATACACAAGAAACATTCCTGACCGAACGCCGTTATCTCTGGCATGTAAATTGACTACAGAACTCTAGACCTTGCCAGTTCTACACATTCTATTTCCATGTAGTGTCATGTCTGAGAAAGAGCTGTGATTGGCTTAGAGATCTGCAGTACACAGGGTCAAAGGTTGCCTATTTCTGTTCCCTCTCCCTGACTCCATGTAAAGCTGGCATTCCTCCCCAGGCTTACGCTGAGGCCCATAACCATTTCACTAAATGGTAAAAGGCTAATGGCTGCCTAGCTCAGCTCCCATGGAGACGAAAGGTTAACTTTAAATAGCTGCTGTCAAGGGGAATCAAACACAGTGGGTCTATTAGAGAAAGGGAACGCAGACAGTGGCTGATTGCCGCCCTGATGTGGCCTGGGTGACTCGCCGTCTGTGTAGAAGCAGAAATGTCCTGGCTAGGGTGTAATCAGGCATCGCAGTCAGGCACATTTATAAATATATATAACATTTTCTGTTCCTCCATTGTAACTTGTAACTTTTTTCCTTTCGTCTCTTCATCTCTACCTCTATCTTCTCTCTTGTCATCCCATCTGTTTCCACCTGTCATCTTTTTTCCTCCATCACATTCTCCTCTTGCCTCACTGTCTTTTTTCCGTTTCCTTTTCTTCACCCCTGTGATCTCCTGTCCTCTGCTACTTGTTCTCCACTTTTTTTTCTCTCTTTTCTTTTCACCACACCTGGTCCAATCACATCCTACAAACAACCCCCCCCCCCCCCTCATCTCTCTCCTCTATCCATCTTCTCATCTCTCTACTCTTCTCTTCTATTCCGCTCTCCTTTTGTCTCCTCTCGTCTGCTCTCATCTCCTGTCATCTCCTTTGGTCTTATCTCTTCTCCCCTCCTCTCCTCTCCACCTATCTCCTCTCCTCTCCTTCTATCTCCTCTCCCCTCATCTCCTCTCGTCTCGTCTCGTCTCCTCCCCTCCTCTCCTCTCCACCTATCTCCTCTCCTCTCCTTCTATCTCCTCTCCCCTCATCTCCTCTCGTCTCGTCTCGTCTCCTCCCCTCCTCTCCTCTCCACCTATCTCCCCTCGTCTCCTCTCGTCTCCTCTCCTCCCCTCTTCTCTCGTCTCCTCTCCTCCCCTTTTTCTCTCTCCTCCTCTCCTCTCTCCTCTTTTCGTCTCCACTCTCCTCCTTTCTTCTCCTCTCCTGTCTTCTGTTGTTGCCTATACTCCTCTCTTCAGATTTCCTTGCTTTCAAAGAGGCAGCAGAGCAGTTCCAACCTACCATCAAATTTTTTGCCACCTTTGAGAAATCAGTGAGTAAATTAGGAGATTGACTCTTGATACAAGTAAAGCAGATCCCCAAGATTAATCTTAAACCCACATTGCAGTAGTACATTATAAGGAGCTCAGTTTAACATCTCCGTTTGTATCCTGGAACAAGGATGGTCTTGAAGAAAATGACTCCATTTGTATCCTTGAACAAGGATAGTCTGACTCCAATCTCTCTTTTCTTAACTGCATTATGTATGAATTCAGTATGCTTAGAACACTTGACAGAAGCCTTCAACATAGCATATGAACATTTATACCGGCTCATAACATTGCCTTAAGTTGGACTCAAATGTCAAATCATGTTTTGGAGAGGTACAGAAATAATATAATAAAATTATGAGTAGTTTGTTCTATAAAGCGTTGCATTTCATGTGTGCAATTATGAATGCATACAGACAAGTACATGTATGTTAAAATCCTTACAAAAAATAACGAATGTCTTATGAACATGTATTCAATTCAATTTTATGTATATAGCACCATAACAATACAATTGTCTCAAGGCGCTTTAGAGAGCCCAGAGCCTGAACCCCCTTAGTGCAAGCACAATGGCAACAGGGGCAAGAAAAAAATCCGTTAGTAAGGAGGGAACCTTAAGCAGAACCACGGCACATAAGGGGGGACCATTAGGGGGGATCTGCTTGAGTATACCACATCATGGTTCATCATGGTTCCCTAACTCATAGAAAGTGTGAATGCATCTATGCTCTTTCAATCAGAAAACCAACAGATGCATTATGGCAGTGCGTTCTATAGAGCCTTATCATAGAGCATTGCATTCATGTGTGTAATTGTGAATGCATACAGACAGTTACACAGATGTTCGTCATGCAGTTAAAATCCTTAAAAAACATGACTAATGTCTTATGAACCTTTATGACTGCATTTATAGCACATTGTGCTTACCTAATTCATAGAAAGTGTGACTGCTTATTCATTTAGCACTGATGCTATGCACTGAGTGGAATGAGCAGGACTCTAATTGGGTGCTGTGTGTCGCTGTAGGTGGCCAAACCTCTGACCCTGAAGATGAATGAGGTGGACTTCTATGAGCCCTTCATGGAGGATCCCATGACCATTCCTGACAAGCCCAACTCTGAAGAGGAGATTGTGGCCTTCATCACTGAACATAGGCGGTACGATTTCACCACAGGAGTATACAGGAGTATCTTTAGGGCTACAGGAGTGTGTCTTTAGGTCTACAGGAGTATCTATAGGTCTGTAGGAGTGTGTCTACAGGGCTACAGGAGAGTGTCTACAGGGTTACATGAGTGTGTCTATAGGAGTGTGTCAGTAGGGCTACAGGAGTGTGTATATAGGAGTGTGTCTATAGGGCTGAACATAGGCGGTACGATTTCACCAAGGTCTATACAGGAGTATCTATAGGGCTACAGGAGAGTGTATTTAGGGCTACAGGAGTGTGTCTATAGGAGTGTGTCTATATGGCTACAGGAGTGTGTCTATAGGAGTGTGTCTATAGGTCTACATGAGTGTGTCTATAGGTCTACAGGAGTGTGTCCATAGGGCTACAGGAGTGTTTCTATAGGTCTACAGGAGTGTGTCTATATGAGTGTGTCTATAGGTCTACATGAGTGTGTCTATAGGTCTACAGGAGTGTGTCTATATGAGTGTGTCTATAGGTCTACATGAGTGTGTCTATAGGGCTACAGGAGTGTTTCTATAGGTCTACAGGAGTGTGTCTATAGGGCTACAGGAGTGTGTCTATAGGGCTACAGGAGTGTTTCTATTGGTCTACAGGAGTGTGTCTATAGGTCTACAGGAGTGTGTCTATAGGTCTACATGAGTGTGTCTATAGGGCTACAGGAGTGTGTCTATAGGGCTACAGGAGTGTGACTATAGGCACTTTGAATTGCAACTCTTGTACGAAATGTGCTATATAAATAAAGTCTTACTAACTTACTTACTATAGGTCTAAGGGGATTTTCCATATGTCTTAAGTACTCATCTCACACAGAAACACTGTAAGCACTCTATGTAGGACTGCCAGTGTATAGACCGAAACCAACAAGCAGGGCAAATATCCTGGGGCCAGTTTGCTGACCTCCCTCTGTGGGTGTGTAGTGGTAGTGCAGAAGATGGAAGAGTAAAGTAATGAAGTGACATCCAATGATTATTTTGCTCTGTATCTAGAGCAACACTGAGAAAACTGCGGCCTGAGGACATGTTCGAGACCTGGGTGAGAATCTTGACCAAACCATTCTTAAAATTTTCATATTTGTATTTAATTCGCACAGACATGTGCATGGATGGATAGATTCATGAATGCAAAGATTCTCATTAAAAGTGTAAATATTGTTGTAGAATCCAGTAAAGTCCTTAGCCGTTGTTCTATGGGGTGGCAAGTGTAACACACAGCGCATTCTGTGCTACGACAGGCATTCATTTATTATGAAAATATGTAATGCCATAATGCCTTTTGTTCACAAAAAACACAAAGACGTTTGTTTTGTGTCCACGTACGTTAAGTAATAAAGCCCATGAGGTAAGGAGTTGTTCAGTGATGCTGAATTCTGAAACTTTGTGGATTAGTCTAAAACTGCTATACAGACACACTGAGTTGCACAGTGCGAACATGACAGTCTATGGCCCAATCCCATTTCTCATCTCTACCCCTACCCTTACCCCTACCCCTTCGCCTTCGCTTTTTCAAACGGAGCGGTAGCGGAAGGGGTTGAAACGCTAGCCCTTCGAATTGGGATAGCACTTCAACAATTACGTACGTCATCAGTACGAAGCGTCGGCAGTTACGTTACCGGAGAGCGACAGCTGTCACTCACCAGACATAAACAAACATGGCGCCTGCAGCTGTTATTTACACAATGCAACATTTCATCAAACAAGTTTTAAAATCATGAATTGCAAAGAAAATACTTTCATTTGTGTGATGCTTTCCCTGCTGTTTCCGACATTTTTAAATGGACTCGCGCGATGTTTTTTCTTTAATGATCACGGGTTCGCAATGCATTGAGGGAAATCAGTCTACCCCTCCGTTTGAAGTGTGCCCTCGGAAAATCTTCGTTTGGAGCGGTAGAAAGCGCTTCCCCTTCCCCTACCCCTCTGTCTTAACGTGAATTGGGACAGCCCTACCCCTCCACATGAACGCGCAAAACGGAGGGGAAGGGGAAAGACGAAGGGGTAGCGGGAGAAATGGGATTCAGCCTATAACTGGCACTGCACAGCAGTCTAATGACTTATGATAATTATTCTATGCTATTGGGAGTGAACATCTTTGAGATCCAGTGAGTCATGAGAAATGTTGAAAATCCATTATTCTCCTGAATAAAAGGAGACTTAAAGAGGAAGAGCCAGAGGAAGAAAGGCAGAGAGAGGAGAGAGTGTCTAATGCTGGCAAATTTGGATCACATCCATTGTCACAAAATTGAATAAACTCTTCTAAAACAGGTGAATGTTTTATTTTCCATAAGATAGATACATAGCTAGTAGCTAGGGATGGGCATGAGTAACGTTACTCTATTTGGACATCCGTGTTCGTTCAACCTATAGTAATCACATTTGTAAGTTTTTTTGTAAAGTCATTTTTAGTCAAATTTGCAGTTTCTGTCGAATATCGCTTTCACGCTGATTGTTGCCAGGGTAGCAAACAGCCATGGGTTCTCTTTTCAGAAGAACGTGGACACAATGCTAGGGTGTATGCGTTTTTCGTGGACAAAAGGCAGTATGGTGTAGCACAGAATGCCCTCTGTAGATGAAATAATCTGTTAGACTTGGTGCCCCATATTTTTCTAATGCAGAAAATATCATGACATTTGCAGTCACATTCTCTGGAAAACTCAATGAGAAATGATGCTCATTTTAGGAGGACGACATGGATGGCGTTCATATTGTGGCCTTTGCAGAGGAAGAAGACCCTGGTAAATACGTACATTTTACATGTCATATGAAATTAAATCTAATGCGCCAATCCAACCACTAAAATTACACATTTCAAATAACTAAACATCTCATACCACAAATAAGTCAATTGATTCATATCAAATAAATAGAAAATAACAGAATTTAACGGGCATCAATGAAGGAAAATGCCTCTTACCTCTGTGGTTCTGATTGACAGATGGCTATGAGTTCCTTGAGGTCCTGAAAGAAGTGGCCAGAGATAACACCCACCTCCCAGGCCTCAGCATTGTGTGGATCGACCCTGACGACTTCCCACTGGTCAGGAACAGAATTTTAGTCACATATCTGAGCAGTACATTTATATGAAAGATATCATATTTATAATCTTTTGACATTTAATTGACATTTATCTGTACATTAAACTACTGTCTCCTTCTGTGTTTGTCCAGCTGATCCCCTATTGGGAAAAGACCTTTAAGGTCGACCTCTTCAGCCCTCAGATGGGTGTGGTCAACGTGACTGATGTGAGTACTCACAACTACTGCCTCACGCTATGAATGCTGGGTAATGGCACAGGGAAGCAGCTATTTGACCTCTGATACCCCCCCCCCCCCTTGCAGGCGGACAGCATTTGGATGGAGATGGATGATGATGCAGATCTGCCCACAGCTGAAGAGCTGGAGGACTGGATTGAGGATGTGCTCTCAGGCAAAGTTAACACTGAGGACGATGATGATGATGATGACGATGATGATGACGATGATGATGATGACGATGATGACGATGATGATGATGATGACGACGATGATGATGACAATGCTGCTGATGATGATGATGACGACGATGATGACGATGATGATGACGACGATGATGACGATGATGACGATGATGACGATGACGATGATGACGATGACGATGACGATGATGAATAGTTTTTCCTCTGGTTATTCTATAAGTTTCAGTAACATCAAGACAACCCAGTTCAATGAGGACAGAAT
>NC_137924.1:28573618-28598618 GCF_963457725.1 Sprattus sprattus
TACTATTGATCAATGTTAACAACCTGGAATAACAGGCCTACATTGATAGGTGGAAAATAATTGCATGGTATTGTAGGCGATTTAGATCAGGGGTTCCCAACCTTTTTGACTTTTCGTATTTGTAACAGGTCAGGGCCCAACAGACACTCCGCTTATTTTAGTTTATCTATATTCCATTAGGCTAATTTAATCTATAATCCATTAATTCTAATTTATAGGCGAACATCAGCACCTGCTACAGGTGGAAGCCTAGAAATTAATAAAAGAAAATCTAACTCTAGATATTGCATCAAAATTGTATTGTGCACCAAAAAACAACATAAAATCAAACACAGACCTTAGTTGCCGTAGGCCTAGTCCTATTTGTGCAGAGCAAACAAGCAAGGATATAACACCAGAATATACCGGAAGGTAGCATGCACTCAAATCAAGTGATAAAACATGCAAACAAGACCACTCAGCTAGGCCTAATTAAAATAGGGGATGCTTCAGACATGCAAACAAATAGGTTCAAATAATGTTCAACATAAAGATTCAAATAATTGGAAAAATGATTTAAATCTGTGGCTGCAATCTATTATCAACATAAATTGCACTTCCTGGGCAGTAGTTCGAATTGGTAGCTATCCACAGAAAGGCATGTCCTCTTGGAGAATAACACTCCAATAATAACGCACAAAAAACAGCACTAATGCAGCTTTACTGACGTCCGTCGACTTGTCTAACTTGTTTTAAAAGGAGCGGGCTGCCGTGAGTGCTGGATGTCACGTCTCCAAATGTCGATTCAGATTTGAGCGCCTCATTAGACAGCTTTAAAACGCACTCAACACACTGCGCTTGGGCTCAACCTCCATTCACAAAACCAAATATAATTGAATCAGGGTTGTATTTACGCTGAATATTAATTGTTTTGGTAGTACTGTAGTTCTTTCGCATAAGAAACTTCTCAATTTCTCCGCTAATATCGCCACAGACTGGTCTAGTTATTTTCCTAGGGAAGTCGTGATGTGTGGGTTGGCGACCATCTAACCTGGGACTGCTTTCTGTGGGGGGCTTTGCATTAAGGTGATCACTTAAAGACGAGCTGCTTCTGTGCTAGCTAAATTTAGCTTTCAAAGGCTCCATACAACTTAAGTTTGGTCGATTGTTCCGTCATTTTGCCTCTTAAATAGAAACTTTCCCCATCTTCCACTACCGCTTCGTTATCTCCTGTCTAAATGACTGCAGGCACGTTTCGTGTCGTGTCAAAGCAAACCGAAAGTAAACAAAGTTGCGTTACCTGCGTTAAAATATTTTATCGCATTAAGCCCGTCTACAATGATATCATAGATTAACGCATTAACGTTGATAGTCCAAATTAATATTGTTGTCAAGTAAAAACCAGTTCTTCTTGGAAAATTAGTGGGGGGAAAAAACACCCTGAAACCCGCAATTTTTGCCCATTTCTATAGGCGCACGCGTGCGACTGTGATTTCAAATCAAGTCGCACGGCCAAAATTCCAGTCACATGTGCGACCAAATCAGTCGCACTGGCAAGCCCTGCCTCTACCACACACACAGTGAGATGAATTACTGATTAGTTCAATTATCTCCTCTTTCACCTCCCATTGCTGTTGGTTGAAACCAGTGGCGGAATCCAATTATAGCTTCAAACATGCATACGATGCAATGCAATGCATTAGCTATTAGCAGCTAAATGCTGCTAACACATGCCCACAAAAGTGTACACCCATACTCATTCATTTCTGACACTAGACCTGGGGCCAAACACACCTGCCGTATTTTCTCGTCTGAACCACTCGTAAGGTAAATAAGGAAGTGAACTGTTGGCAAATTGAGAAGAATGTATTATTTTTAGAGCTGTGAAAAATAACACGTTAATGCGTTATGATTAATTTACAGGATTAATCCGTTATTTTTATTTTACTCATTTAACGCATGTGCCGAATGAGCTTCCAATAAAACCACAATTGACCGTTTGCGAAACTCCTCCCTAGAACGGCCCTCGTCCAATCCTACCCGAGCAACCTCTACTAATATAAAAGAAGAGGGTCAGAAAACCTCGAGGCAGTGTTGCCAACTTAGCGACTTTGTCTCTATATCTGCCGACTTTTCAGACCCCCTTGGCGACTTTATTAGCAAAAAGCGACTAGCGACAAATCTAGCGACTTTTTTGGGGGCGTAATTTGGTGGATTATTGTGTTGACAAAGCATTGAAAAAGCATTTCACATATCCTGTTCTGCACGAGAGCTGAGAACAGCGAGGGCTGTCATGGTCTCCTCACCACTCACACAGTGCCTGCACGCCCAGTCTGACTTAAGAACATAAAAATATTTTTCCTGCGAATACAGTGATACTGCACAGAATCGACATTGTGCGCATGCGCAGCTTATTTGCATATTATTAGTTGATTACGTCATCTAGCGACTTCTGGCGACTTTCGGAGAGCTAACAGCTACTTTCCTCACAGAAATGTTGGCAACACTGTCTCCGGGGTCTGA
Organism: Sprattus sprattus; assembly: GCF_963457725.1. NCBI lineage: Eukaryota > Metazoa > Chordata > Actinopteri > Clupeiformes > Clupeidae > Sprattus > Sprattus sprattus. The sequence continues at coordinate 28,576,121 of NC_137924.1, forward strand.
TGAGCATGGTGAAACGGTGCTCATGGGACTTGCAGGTCTGACACAAGGTACCCTGAGATTCTAGAGCAACACGTCGTTTTTCCCCGCCTTTCTAAAGCCCAAAACAAAGGAGGAAAGGAGCCCGCTGTGGATTTAACAGTGTGGGAGACCCCGCTCCCAACTCAATGATCAAAGATCAACAAACACACATGTCTGCTCCAAAGTAAATGAAGCTTCTTGAGCTTGCCAGCTAGCGAACTAGCTATGCTATCTAGCTAACTATCTAGTTGAGAGAACACCCCCAAACAGTAATGGTTCATGTCAACTAGTATTATAATAACGACTACAAGTGCATAACTAGTCTCTCAAACAAATGTGTTAATGTTAAAATAAAATGTTAATGTTACTGTCAAAATGTTAAAGGCACCCAGTGCAACTTTATGTAAACATTGAATGAAAAATAAACATTCAATTTCTAGTCTTTTTTACACGTAGTAAGTTTCAATAATTCCATACCATTACATATCGACATTCAAGGAGCAAAGATGAGACGTCGTTGTGTGGTGAGAACTGATAGAAAATCGTAAACAATAACAATCGCCGGTGGGGAGAAGCCATTTTTCCATTGACTGGAAGCCTGCTTTATTTATTGTAGGTTACAAAAAATAAAGACAATGGTGGCGATTGTTGTTGTTATCGATTTTCTATCAGTTCTCACCACACAACGACGTCTCATCTTTGCTGCTTGAATGTCGGTATGTAATGGTATGGAGTTATTGAAACTTACTACGTGTAAAAAAGACTAGAAATTGAATGTTTATTTTTAAGCCTCGAAAGTTGCACTGGGTGCCTTTAATGTTACCGTCTGTAAGGTTGCACACTTGCTAGCGATAGCAAACGAGCTGGCTTAATATACTGTATCAATCTTGAACAAAACGTCTCAAAAGGCCATTATGAACTTTTTTTAATTTTAATCTTTGTAGCATTTTGTGAACGGGCAACCTGCTCCTGGGTATCCCCAGGTATGTGTGGTGTAGTGAAGCTTCAGAATAACGACAAGCAGGATGATATTAACACTCTTTACTGAGAACTGTCAGCAGCATGAAAGAACGTGACTGGTTCACTCTTCTTCTGCTCTATGTACGTAAGTTAGCTAGGATTGATTGCGAACAGTGCCTCCTAGTGGTAGCACAATACAGAACAGTATTACTGAACACAACAGTATGCATAAGGTAGCCTGGATACCAGCCTGAACTCCGCCCACAAAATTTTTGGTCTGGGAGATTCAGTCTGGAGTCGAGCTAGTTGGGAGGGTTTAAACGGCCCCGAAAAGGGATCTGACCATTCAAATTGTAAGGGCGGGCTTTATACGTTGATAGACAGACATAGATAGAATACCGGTATACATCGAACAAAGATGGCGCCGTCTCGGGAGCTTAGTGGGACATATTTGATATGATTTAAGGTATCTACACGACTTTTTTTATGTCTACATTGACTCGGTTAGTTGTGTATACGCAACACCAATGTTGCCTAGGATTGTAGGTCTTAACTTATGCACTCTAGACCATTATTGAAAGGTTATGCTAACAGCGTAGACAAAAAAAAACATAGAAACTAATGGTAGCTTCTAGCCTTGAGTGCTAATTAAGTAACGTGAGCAGGCATATCTCAACAGATATTGACAGCGCATTCATTTTGAAAGAGGAACAGAGAAACGCGATCAAGGCATTTGTCGATTGAAAAGATGTTTTTGCCGTCCTTCCTACGGGATCAGGTAAAAGTTTAATCTATCAGATGGTAATAATACTACGTTGCTCTGATTGGTTCTAGGTATCCAATTCAGCGAAGAGGAATTTTCTTTCCTGGTTCGTTGAAACACGCCCCATAATCACAGCCCAGTGGTCTGGTCTCAGACTCATATTCTGACTAGAATTATGAGTATGACATCGTCAGGCTATGCATAAGGCACAACCTGAGAGCAATAACAGGTGGTTTGATACAAAGCCATATCATTACATAAGGATCATCATTTTAGATGTATTAATGTCCAATATGGAATATCAAAGATTATTGCTTTGCAGCATTTGCAGTACTATTATTTTTGTTTTTTATGAATAAAAAAAGAAAACATTTTAAATGTATATAATATATATCCCTCTTTTGTCAGAGAAAAATATTTGATTAATCATGATTAATTCACAGAAACCTGTGATTAATTTGATTAAAAAATTTGAATCGTTTCACAGCCCTAATTATTTTGTTAAGGACACGTTGGGAGTATATCTCTGATGATGCCAGAAATACATGAGTAATGTGTATTTCTGCACACTGTAAATGGATCACACTGTTGGGAAGAGTGAGAGGAAACGAGAGATGAGAGCATGCTAAGGAAAGGAGAGATGGAGCGCAAGAAGAACGGAGAGGAATGGCAGGAAGAGAGAGAGGAAAGGGGGGGTGGAAGAGAGAGCAGAGGAATGAGAGGGAAGTGAGAGAGGAGAGGAATGAGAAGGAAGTGAGAGAGGAGAGGAGAAGAGGGAAGTGAGGGTAAAAAGTGAAAGACAGCAGAAAAGGAGAGGAGAGGAACATAGAGAGGGAATGGAAGAGGAAAGAAGAGGACTATGAGGGGGGAAGTGAGAGGAAAAAGTGAAAGACAGCAGAAAAGGAGAGGAGAGGAAAAGAGAGACAGAGAGAGTGGAAGAGGAAAGGAGATGATTGAGAGGACGACTCACAGCTCTGGGGTTTCTCTCAGCTGTAAATCAGTAGGGACAGTTTGTCACCACTCCACTAATTTCACTACAGTCTCACCTTACACTAACATTCCCAACTATTTATATTTCTCTCTCTCTCTTCCCTCTCTCCTCTCTCTCTGAGTGCATATGCATACTGTATGTGTGGAATAGGAAGTTGATGGGCTTTTAAAGCTCCTGTTTTTTTGCATATAGTATTTCAATATATTGTCATCTTTCTCTTTGACATTAAACTCTTTACATGGTTAAGGTGACAGTTTTAGTAAATGGCTCTATGCCGTGTCAGTATTAAAATAAGATCGAGGGGAAAAAAGGCTTTGAAATCTCTTAGCATGACTATGGCACACACACAAACACATACACACACACGCACACGCACACGCACACGCACACACACACACACACACGCACACTTCCCAATCATTTTCACCTCCTATCGAGAGACAGAGGTCATCCGGCATCCTGCATGCCACACACAGGCAGCGGCAGGCGCGAAATGAAGTAATCTGTCTCCATGCAAATACCCCACGTTTTCATCCATTTTATTCCATCTAGTCTCTCGTGCAGTCTCATCTCATTCACCGGGAGCGCTTAGAGAGGGATTAGGAAGAGTGAATGGATGCTCGACGGTAGGAGAGCTCGCTGTGCGCCGACTTAATTCCGTTCCGTTTGAGGTTATCTTATTTTCAGCCAAACATGCGGAGCCGAACCAATAGTACCCAAATCAGCGCCAGTCTGCCTGAATTGATCAAATTTGGATGTTGAACTACAATGTCCAACATTCCAGTGTACACTGTCCCAATGATTGTGCAGGAAGACTTCCTATTTCTGACGTAAATTGAATCTTGATTGGCACGAGGACGTTTCACACTAGAATCTTTTGTTACCCTCAGAAATCCATTAAATGGTTTTGGTGGATGATTCGTGTCGATGTTGTCATTTACTGTGCTACCTATGACATATTGCCGTTTTGATAAAATATCATGGCCTCTGTGGCTCAACATTTCAACCAGACACACACAAACACACACACACACACACTTCTGAGGCAGTTGGAGAACATGGTGTAAAATACTCATACAAATATTTATTTTGTACAAATGCAAGGTTGTGACCTGAAGACAAATATGTCTTCCTTCAGTGTGTATTCAAATAAATCATATATTATCAAATAAAAATAAAAAATCAAACCATTGAAAAACACTTCCTTTTGACGGTAGGTGAGGGAGAGATGATCAATGTGATCAGGATTGGCATAACATACATTCATACGTACATCTCACAAAACCCTTACATACATCTAAACACGTATCCACGAAAGTGAAAAAGAGATCTACAGTACATACAAAAACACCAACTTCCGTAAGTAAATTCTCCAAATCTGAGACTGACGCAATAGTTCAACCATATAAAAAGATAACTGTCATAGGTCAGTTCTCGGGGGGTTTATGCTTCTATGACACAGGGTGGTGAGAGGGTTTACTTATTTAACTTGAAAACCACTGATTTGCGAAAAACTCAAGTTTTCACAGTGGAAACAAATATTAATCCCAATAAACGTGAAAACACTATAAACATTTCCACACGTAAATCAATTGTGAAATTCCTATTATGGTGGCTAGGTGGCGCTTGTGGCCATGTTTTCGGATCTGTAACGGCTTTAAAAGAGAGCCTAATTTTCCTTGGGTAGTTTCCCCCCTCCCTGTTGCATGTATGAAAAAGAGGATAAGATTAAATAAAAGATTGGGGTATCATTAGTATTTCTCTTCAGGCAGGGCTCCGAACATCTAATCCGAGATGAAAAGAAAAGAGGTGATAGACCGGGCCACACCCACCACTAGGAATTTATCTTTCAAAGTTTCTTCCTTTTCCTCTTCAACATCTGCTGAAAAATATGTACACAAAACAAGCCTATGACATCCTCTTCTTATAAAACATCCAACCCCTCAAAAAGACAATATGGTCCTGTGATTTTTATTTTGTTTTTCATACTTGCGATTGCCATGCTTTCCTCAGCGCCAGCCAATAGCAGTAATGAGCTTAGATCCATGCAGTTCTGCAGTGTTTGTGTGTGTGTGAGAGTGTGAGTGTGTGTGTGAGCGTGTGTGTTAGTGTTTGTGTGTGTGTGAGTGCGTGTGTGTGTGTGTGTGTGAGTGCGTGTGTGTGAGTGTGTGTGTGTGTGATTGTGTGACTGTGTGTGTGTTTGTAAGTGTGTTTGAGTGTGTGCGAGTGTGTGTCTGCTGCAGCTCTGCTTTGAGGTTACTTGATCGTGTGTTTAGAGTGGTTTTATGAGCCTTGGCATCTGGTGCTGCTGGGTAGTGTATGCCCAGAGACAGGCTCCGGCGGCTCTCGTCCTGATATGACTGGTATGTGAGCACCGAAGACGCAACGCTTCAAAAACACCCACAGCCAAGCCAACTCCAAATGTATGGGGACCTTGAGGTTGGGGGAGGACATTTTCATGAAATTTTCAAAGTATCCATTTCTCTTTGACGTCACCACAGCTCCTTTTCAAGTGCAGTATCTGTACAGACAGCTGTCATCACTCTGTCACTTGATCAAGAGAAAAAGAGAGAGAGAAAAGGAGAGAGAAAGAGAGAGAGAGAAAGATAGAGAGAGAGAGAGAGAGAGAGAGAGAGAGAGAGAGAGAGAGAAAAGACAACCCGCTCTTGTCCCACCCTCGCGTCCTTTTATTTTTTGAAAGCAACACAGAACAACAACATGTCCCTCAACACCCGTGGGCTCTCCACATGTAAGAGGGCTAACCGCATCTCCACTGACCCGGCAACACAGCTGCTCCTATCGCACCGCCACTAAAACCAACCGCCTGAGCGGATCCCAATGGGATCTGCCACTGCCTGCACTCTCAGCCTCTCTATCTACCAGCCAATCTGCTCCGATCCTTCACCCTCTAAAAAAACACAGCTAGTGACCTTTAACCCGTAGAGTTCCCCTCAGCACAAAGTGAGTAGGGTTAATAGGCTGTTAATGTAGGTGGCCATCAGTGTGTGTGTGTGTGTGTGTGTGTGTGTGTGTGTTTGTGTCTGCATGTGTTTGTGTGCGCGCTTGTGTGTGTGTGAGTTTGTGTGCGACTGCTTGTGTGTGTGTGTGTGTGTGTGTGTGTGTGTGTGTGTGTGTGTGTGTGTGTGTGTGTGTGTGGGTGTGTGTGTGTGTGTGTGTGTGTGTGTGTGTAGGCTAAGACTGAAGGGAGGGTGGATGGGGTCTGACACAGCAGGATTAGGAGTCTCCATCTAAACAAGCGGCACTGGTTAAACTCTTGTGTCTGGTGATTAAACAGATAAAGGAGGGTTAAACTCTTGAGAAGGAGATGGAGGGAGCGAGACCTAGCGAAAGAGAGAGAGAGAGATAGGGAGTGAGACCTAGAGAAAGAGAGAGAGAGGGAGAGAGACACTCTCCAGAATGAGAAGTGGGACGCCCTGATTAGAATCTTAAGAAGGGGTCACAGGGGAACAGAGGAACGAGAGGAAAAAAAAAGAAAAAAGAGGGAAAAGGGGAGGATGATGGTGCACACTGTTCTGCAACAATGGACACCTTTGAAAAAGAACTGCTTGGACACTGATGTATAAAACGTTTTTTTTTTTTTTTTTTTTCGCAAACCCCACACTCCAAGAATCCAACCACAAGGCTATTTAAAAAAGAGGCTATATCTCACATAACACACACACTTGAGTTCAATCATACTGCATGGGCAAAAAAACAATCTTGAAGGGGAACATGCTTGATTATGCTCAAACATATGTTTCTTTATAAAACTTCTCAGAAAGTCTCAAAACTCTTTGACATATAATATGCAACTGACAATGCACAAGACAACCAGGCAATGAGAAAATGCTTTGTGTCCTCTGTGTACTGACATTATCCCATCACTTTACCAAGCCAGTGATCAAAACCCGGTTATGAACAATAAAGCTTCGGTTATAAACAGAAACAAACATGCTTTACGACATCTTTTACAAACGGTCGATAGCTAGAAATACTGGGGCTAAGTTAGTGGGCTCCTCTACCAAAGGGATGGCTGTTAGCATGTGTGGCTAGCAGGCCCATAACATTGAGAAGACTGTAGTTTATATGTTATACTACAGGCTAGCATTTGTAGTGTATCAGCGAGCGAGTGCACAGATCAAGGGCACATTGAAATGCAGTCAGCAAGTGGTATATGTCTGGACTTAAAAAATAAAAATAAAAAACCAGGATCTTGTTTTTTTTTCTAGAGAGATTGCAGGAAAAGTGCCTTGTCCCAACATGCTATAACTATGTCTGACAATTTGTCAACAAGGAACCTTCAGATTGAATTTGAAGAGAGAGGAGGAGGAGAGGATTTTATAATCAAAGAGATCATGACACAAAATATGTGCAGTTAGGATGTGTATAAAACAGGTGGTTATAGTGTTTTCATATATATGTACAGAAACTGACACATACTGTGTGCTTGTACATGGACTATAGGCATAATTTAGATATATACAAACACATATATGTACAGTAAGATTACAATTAAAAATTAAAAACATCAAGTCTTTCTCCTTGTGATTGTTTGGAAAAGAGAGAAATTGAAAATCATTGAAATCCTGAACGATTGCTGGGTTGGTTAGGTCAGGACAAGTAATTAGAGATACAGAGAGAGAAAGAGAGAGCAAGAGCGAGAGTCATGTTGCTAGTCGACAGAGGCAGAACACGCGCGTCTTTGTTGCTATGACAACCCTGGGGCAGCACACCGAGGTAGCTAGACACCATGCCAGTAGACGGAAGAGTAGCCTACGGAATCCTATGCCATTGTGTCCACATTCCAGATACCCCTACAGAAGAAGAGAATGAACATACACACAGAGAGAAAACAGAAAGCTAGATTGGAGGGGAGAACCACCACATCAACATAAGAAGAGGAAAAACAATTAAAAAACCAAACCAGAAATGAATGATAAAATAAAACGAAATAATAGAAAATAAAATCAAAATGAGAGCCAAACAGCGGTTACACCTTCTCCACAGTGTGCCTATAAAATGTCGTTTAATTTCCTGTTTCCACAAGTCCTTTTCCACTCTTAGTTTTAACTGTTTAACTGCTGTGAATCTCACACACACACACACACACACACACACACACACACACACACACACACACACACACACACACACACACACACAAGCGCACAACAAACACACAGACACAAACAAACATACTCATGATCGCCTCTTTTGTGTCTACTTCTGAATACAGCTTTGCATTTTTTTTTCTGTAACTTTTTTTATATTAACGTCCAATACACATACTCTTTGTCATTTTAAAACCTATAGAAGAAAAAAATATTCAAATGTGTTATCCATACATATTTATATATATTTATACATGTATATATATATAATAAAATCGTGTGTAGATGAAAAGATGTTTTTTTTTTTGTTCTGCAAAACAATACCAAAAAAAATCAAGATGAAAAATACAAACAGAAGAACATGGCAAATAAAAATGACAAAAGAAAATAAAAAAAAATAACTACAAAATACAAATAATCCAGTGTTCCTACACAGAGGTCTCGGACTGCAGGCGCAGCACAAACTTGTGGGACTTGGGGTCGATGAACTCCTCGGAGAGCCGGATGTAGGGCATGGCCTTGGTGGTGACCACCAGGCTGAAGTCTATGCACTTGAGAAGGAAGGCCGTGCCGTCTCTCAGGCTGCTGGTCACAGAGGCCTCGCTGACCAGTGTCCACTGGCTGGCCATCCAGCGCTCACGGCCGTACTGCAGCGTGGGCCCTGGCGTCAGGTAGCTCTCCAGGAACGCCTGGGGGGGAGGGGGAGAGAGAGAGAGGGAGAGAGAGAGAGAGAGAGGGGGGGGGGTGGGGAGAGAGAGAGAGGGAGAGAGAGGGGGAGGGAGAGAGAGAGGGAAAGAGAGAGGGGGTGGGGGGGGGGGAGGGAGAGAGATAGAGAGAGAGAGAGAGAGGGAGGGAGAAGGAGAAGTAGAGAGAGAGCGGGAGAGTGAGAGAGAGAGAGGGGGGAGTGAGGGGGAGAGAGAGAAAGGGGGGGGAGAGAGAGAGAGAGAGAGAGGGAGAGAGAGTTAGCGTGGCGTTCAGGTTATTTAGAGGTCATGTACAGAATGAGGTTATTTAACAATGAACAGAAAGATCAAAAACAGAAAGCCCAACCCTAGAGTTACACTAAGAATGTCTCAAACTAAATATTACATGGCCAGGTGTACAGACGCATGGAGGAGTGGTAAGGTGTGGCCTGAGTGTGGGTGGGAACAACTACAGCATTAACGTTTGTTCCTACACCCTCACCACCAACACCACCACCTCCGCCACCCACCTTGGGCGTCATGTTGTTGGTGATGCAGCTGGCCAGGTGCTTCTCCATGCTACAAGCAGCCTCGCATCTCTCCACCCCTCAGCACACCACACCATGGTCTCTCCCCACCCTGCTGTTCCTACACCACCACCTCCTCCACCCTCTCTACCTCTCCACCTCTACCTCTACCTCCCCACCTCACCACCTCCACCTCCACCTCCCCCTCCACCTCCACCTCCACCTCCACCTCCACCTCCACCTCCACCTCCACTTCCACTTCCACTTCCACTTCCACCTCCACTTCCACCTCCACCTCCACCTCCAGCACCCACCTTGGGCGTCATGTTGTTGGTGATGCAGAAGGCCAGGTGCTTCTGGATGCTCTCCATGCTGTGGCAGTGCTGCTGGCGTGTGGTCCTTAGGTACTTCTGCAGTGCCCGTGCCATGGAGGGGAAGATGGCCTGCGCCGCCTCCCGCGGGTCCATCACCTCGCCCGGCGGCTTCTTCAGCTCCTCCTCCTGCATGCGACGCACGTGCGTGAACGCCTCCTCTACCGCCACCACCAGTCTGGGAGGAAGAACAACAGAACCATGGGATATAAAGAAGGCATGTAATAAGCAATAGATCTAGATTGAATGGTCAGGCAAATTATGCTTATGGTAGACTTATGGTATACACTGCAGGTTCCTAAATGCAGTGAGCAGTTCTGGTTGTAAATAATGACAATAAAGAAGAAAAAGATTACAGGAGAAGGTATTTTCCTTTCACAAATTGCATATTGTAGCTAGATATTGTATTTACTTGTGTGTACTTTTCCACGTCCTGGAAAAATGTAGCAAAAAAACAAAACAAAGAAAGAGACGTACAGAGAATGTTTAGAGAAAAAGACAAAAGCTAAGGAATCAAGAAGCCAAAATCCAAGCAATAAACCAGACAGAGAGAAAATTTTACCATCAATGCAGTCATGACTTGACCTCTGAATTCATACACCTGTGTACGTGCACACATCAGACACATACACACACCACACACACACACACACACACACACACACACACACACACACACACACACACACAAACATAGACACACAAAAACAAACACATACAGACACACACACACATACACATACACAAACACACAGCACATACAGACACACACACACATACACAAACACACAGACACACACAAACACACCCACAAACACAAAGACACACACACAGTCAGACACACAAACACACAGATACACAAACACACAGACACATACAGAGATACACACATTTACACACACGCACTATTCTTGTACCTGGCTTTTCGTTTCCTCACGCGTCTCTCGTGGTCGGCCTCCTCATAGTAGAGCTCGTTGTGACTGGTGTCTCGTCTCCGGGCTGCGGCTGCAATCATGGCCCGAGACTGGGACTGACCCGCCGCGGCGTTATTCCCCGGGCCTGGACGGGAAGAGGAAGCAGTGCATTATGGGAGTGACTCTACTTCATGATGAAGGATATTGACAGGAACCTTTAAGAGGTGCACGGTCAGCAAAACTGTCCTGTATGACGCAGGGGACAGAGGTCATTGTTTGCATACCTAATGACCTCAATTCAGTTCGGTCTATTTATATAACTTCATTAACAACGGGCACCGGCCCAAAGCGTTCTGGGCCCTTGCATCTACCCTCTAGTTTGGTGCAGATTTGACTTGTACCTGCTGAGCCCCATCCAGTTGGAGTGTCAGAAGAAGAAGTGACCTGTATGACTAGTCTGTCAATCATGGTTGTTGTGTGTGTGCAGGTTCAGTCTAGCTCACTCCTATGTCTCCTCCTCTATCCTGCCGCTTTTATTCCCCCATTGTTCCCGAAGCCAGGTGGCTATTTATAACCAAAACAGCCCATCCTGCGGGGATGCCAGGGAGCGAACAGACATGGAAAAACTCATCATGGAGCGTTTGCTTTGGTCTGACCTAACCCATTACTCTAAAACTCACACACACACACACACACACACTGCTTCTCCCCCCAGACCCACAGAGTCAGATAAGATAACAGGAAGCAGAAGGAGAAATTATGTGGGGTCACTCTAAGAGGTGGACTGTTCCATTTCACAGCATAGGTGTCCATACTATGGACTGTTCCATTTCAAAGAATAGGAATCACTATAACTGCAAATGGAGAAAATCGGTTTTGGGTGTAATAGCACAAACGCTTCATTACTGACCTGCTTTGTATTCCGACTGGTCTATCATACAGTTTAATAAAGGGTAAAGTATGCTTTACGCACAATGCTTTCTAGGACACATTTCTGAAAAGGTCACTCAGTTTTACATTTGCATTGAGATAAAGTTCAAGATACAGCAAGTGTCAGATGGCCTGCGGAGCCAAACTCTTATTCCACTGCCTCGAAGTAATTAGCACACACACACACACACACACACACACACACACACACACACACACACACACACACACACACACACACACACACACACACACACACACACAAACACACACACGTAAAATCACACACACACATGTAAAGGCACACACACACTAGGGATAGGCGTTTAAAGAAAGTAATTAAATAATTGCTGGGAACTATTTGACTGCTATTCTTCTATTCTATTCTTCGACTAAATTTTGAAGGAGTTCCACACAACGTTTTGACCGCGTAGTAGTCTTTGGCTTTGCATGCTTCTCCCGTTTGTACAGTCTAGTGAGTAACCTCAAAGTGGCGCACGCTTTTAGCACCTGTTAGTAATTGTTTCTTTTTTTCTTCTTTTGTTGTTTAATGGTCAGTCATGTGCCGACAAGGCAACAGATCAGGCACAAGCTACAGGAGGAGGACAGCGCTGATGAGGATAAAAAGCTGTTATGACAGTAATGGTGTTGATGGGCTAAACACAGCAGTACACCTCCTACTACCGCAGTTACTGTTGCCTAACACAGGGGTTCCCAACCTTTTCGACTCCGAGGCCCAACTTTTCGTATTTGTTACAGGTCGGGGCCCAACAGACATCCCACTTATTTTAGCGGATCTATATTCCATTAGGCTAATTTAATCTATAATCCATTCATTCTAATTAATAAGCGATTGTTATGTGTGAGAAAAAGCAACATCAGCACCTACCACAGGTGAAAGCCTATAAATAAATTAAAGAAAATCTACCTCTAGATATTGCATCAAAATTGTATTGTGCACCAGAAAACAACATAAATACACACAGAGAACTTAATTGCAGTAGGCCTAGGCCTATTTTCGCACAGCAAACAAGCACGGAAATCAAATCGGAAAAGACCCAAAAGATAGCATGTACTCAAAACAAGTGATGGAACATTCAAACAAGACCACTCAGCTAGGCCTAATTAAAATAGGTGATGCTTCAGACATGCAAACAAATGGTTCAAATAGGTCAGTTTAATGATTAGAATAATTTAAATAATGAATTCAATCTGTGGCTGCAATCTATTATCAACATAAATAGCACCAATCATTCCTGGGCAGTCGTTTGAGTTGGTAGCTGTGGACAGAAGGGCATAACCACTCCAAGGATAAACAGCACTAATGCAACTTTACTGACGTCCGTGGAAACCTATACATTTATGAGTAATCCCTTCAGACAGCGTGTATTTTAGACACTGTTGTTTAATGGTATTTTTTTCCTGGTCTCTCGCCGTCAAGCAAGGAATATATGCGAAACACAATGCTGCCACTCAACGGTAAATCGTAACAATTATCCCCTGAAGCAATTTGGAACACCTCAGTCAGCCCACCGTCTTCAACTATGTTGAAGAGCCGGCAGTCACCACCAACTCAAACTGAGTAGCTGATTAACTGTGTTGGTAACCTTTTCATGGACAGGTCTAGTTATTTTCCTAGAAATGTCGTGGAGTGTGGGTTGGCAACCATCTAACCTTGGGTTGCTTTCTGTCGGGTGCTTTGCATTAAGGTGATAACTTAAAGACGAGTTGCTTCTGTGACAGCTAAATTCAGCCTGACAAATGCTACATACAACTTTAGATGTGTCGTTTGTTCCGTCATTTTGCCTCTTAAATAGAAACTTTCCGCCAAACAATCCCTCAGCTCTCTCTATCTTTCACTACTGTCTCAGTTGCTCCTGCCTCCTGCACTGCAGGCACGCACCGATTTCTTGTCAGTGGTCAACGCACACCGGAAGTAAACAAAGTTGCGTTAACTGCATTAAAATATTTGTATCACATTAATCTCGGCCACAATAATAACATAGACATACGCGTTAACTTTGACGTCCTTAATTAATATTGTTCTCAATTTAAAATCAGTTACTCGCTCTGCGGCCCACCAATGGGGGGAAAAAAAATCTGAAACATTTTCGCGACCCAATGGATAGTGCTCCGCGGCCCAGCAAAAAACCCTGGCCTAACACACAATCCTATGCACACACATATTCACACACACACAGACACACATATACAGACACACAACAACACAATCAATTCAAAAAAAGTTTTTGTTGCCTAACACACAAGCACTGGCACACACCTACACACGCACAGACACACATATACAGACACAACACAACAAAGAAAAGATGATGCAGAGTAATGAACTAAAAAACATTCGTTCCCACTCCTCTTTTAACTTCCTATTCTCTCTCTCTCTCTCTCTTCTCCGCTCACAGCCTGTCTGGCAGCACCAGGTAGCGTCTGCTCCAATAAACCTCTGCGCGCCACTTCAAAAGTGCTGCGCTCATCACTATGCGCATACGGAAGGAGGACCTGCATTAATATGCGCTAAACCTCCTATGAGCTTCATGTTCATGTAATGGGCCCAGGAGTTGGAGAGAGAGAGAGAGAGAGAAAGAGAGAGCGAGCGAGCGAGCAAGGGGGTTCGCTCACAAGTCCCTCATGAATATTCACGCTGACACTCATTAATTATTCACGAGGGATGGGTCGACTAACTTTTAACGCCAGGGCTGCTGGCCGCTGTGTTCGCTGCATCTCTGCGCAGTCCTGTGCATGTTAAACAGCACCGGTGCTTAGTAATGCATGATCTCACGTGAGGGACTCCAGGAATTCAGACTCCGCGGGACCCGACTGAGCTAAACGCCTTTGCATTCCGGATTTCACACAACCGGCTCTTTCTGTCGAAGAACATTTCCAAGTCCATCATCAAGCAAACCACTCAAAAAGTAAGAAAAAAACCTCTCCAATCTGAAGTAGGTTTGGCTGTTTGCTGATAAAAAAGCTCCAATTTTCTTTAGGCCTGACTGCTTTGATGTGGTGCTTGAAGAACCCTGTGAAGAAGATGAGTAATAGCACTGCGCTGCGAAGCGGCTGAGGTGAGAGCTCAGATTGTCAAAAATCTACTCCTCCCTCGTTCTTTATGTCTTTTCTTTTTTTTCCTCCTCTTCACCACTCGCTTTCTGTTGTTCGAATTTCACGGCCTGGAACAACATCCATCTAACGAAGGAGGAGTATCTGTGTAAACTCCCCTTCGAATGAGAGGGTGAGGTTTGTCTGAGGACAGGAGGGGAGTGTTGCCTAAAACATCGACAGCACTGAGCATAAAACACACGTAAGCCTCTGCCCTCGCTTACACACACGTGAGCCGCATGTAGAGAAACATACATATATATACGTGCTCTGAAAGTAAACAAGCACAATCTTCATGATTTGCTTATTAATACACATGCATGTAGCAAGCATGTGGGTGTGTGCATTCACACACACACACACACACACACACACACACACACACACACACACACACACACACACACACACACACACACAAAGACACACACATTCCAAGCACTCATTTTGCCTGGAGGGGCACTTAAACTCCTGACATCGCCCTAGAGTGCAACACCAGAAGTGGGATAGAGAGAGAGAGAGAGAGAGAGAAAGAATAAAGAGAAAAAGAGAGAGAGAAAAAGAAAAGAGAGGGTTGTGAAGAGGTGGGTCAAAAAAAGAAGGAATTTATGGGTGTGGAATGGATGAATCTTCATACCCTAATGAATTATTGATACCCCCAAAATCCCCTTATACACACACTCACACTCACAACCACACCCATACCTTCACACACTCTCTCACTCACACACACACACTCAGACACACACACACACACACACACACACACACACACACACACACACACACTCACTCACACTCAAACTCACACTCACACTCACACTCACAACCAAACCCACACCAACACTTTCACACACAAACACTCAGACACACACACACACACACACACACACTCGCACACACACTCACACTCACACTCACACTCACACTCACACTCACACTCACACTCACACTCACTCACACACACACAAACACAAACACTCACACACACACGTGCACACACACACACACTCCTGAGGCCTGACAGAGGCCAGGGGGCACCAAACAGCTTGCAGTGCCACTTGGGTACCCGGGAGGCTGTGTTTGCACAGGCTGCTGGGAAGGCTGTGGTCCTCAGGGGTGCTGGGAAGAGCTCTTAATGATGGCACACTGGCTTTGGGGATGGAGGGGAGAGATGGGTGCACAACACACACACACACACACACACACACACACACACACACACACACACACACACTCACGCACACGCACACACACACGCTCACGCACACGCACACGCACACGCACACGAACACACACGCAAAAGCAGACACACACACACCTCCAGAGAGAACATCATAGGGGAGAGAGGAGGACAGCCTCCAGCCAAACCAGCGCACAGAAAGAAACAGAAATACGCACACACACACACACACATGTATATGAACACATAAACACAACCAATGTGAAGTTTTCACTTAACATCAAAGAGAATGATTTGTGTAAATGTGTGAGTATGGGTATGCGTGTGTATGTGTGTGTGTGTGTGTGTGTGTGTGTGTGTGTGTGAGGGAGGGAGAGAGAGAGAGAGAGAGAGAGAGAGACTTTAGAAAAACACTGGTAATAAAATCTAGGGACAGAGGGAAAAAAGTAAAGGATAATGTGTAGTCTGTCGAAAAATAAATCCTGATGAAAATACAGAATGAACAGGATACATTTTTCGATAAGGACCAGTGGACTTTAAATGATCCTGCTTATAATAAAATTACTATTTTACTGATTCTGTTACTGTTACATGGCTTAAACTAAGAAAAAAAATTGTTTCCTCACTCAAATATAACTAAAAAGTTTCAGGTGTTGCGTATATTTTTTTTCAGCTGTGGTTATCAAGAAATATTGGATATTATTAAATAAAAATAGAATGGCCTGACTGGACTTACACTTTCAGTTCAAAAGAGCATCTGGATATTTTGATCTAATGAGGTTAACTTTCTATCCCTTCATCATTGAGTTGCTGATTACTGTCATGTCTTTCTTTGCCAAAACAGATAATTTGACCAGGAGGTTAAAAACTATTATCATGAAACCTGTGAAGTTCAGAACAGCCCAGTTACAGCTCATTCACGTACGTTCAGCACAGTGTGTAGGTATCTGTTGCTGTCTCGTGGCAAATGCGGTTTACTGTGGTGTGAAATGCTCAGTGCAGTTCAGTGGGTGACTGCCAAAGAAGCGCAGGAGTACTTCTCACACACACACACACACACACATCCCATCAGGGACGATTGCAACAGTGAGTAGTGTGAGTGTGTGTGTGGCAGAGAGAGAGAGGTGTGTGTGTGTGTGTGTGTGCGTAAGCACATACAGTGCATGCATGCAAACAAGTGTGACTGAGTACAACTGTGTACGCGTGTGCTCATTAAAGTGTAGTTTGAGTGGAAAAGTACACATTAATGTGTATGGATACCTATGTATGCTGGCTCACAAGTTTAAGTTCATGTCTGCATGTGAATACATGTGTGCGTGTGTGTGTGAGTGAGAGTGAGAGTGTTTTAAGTAAAAGGCTGCATGTGGAGTGGCAGAGAGAGAGAGAGAGAGAGAGAGAGAGAGAGAGAGAGAGAGAGAGAGAGAGAGAGAGAGAGAGAGTGAGAGAGAGAGAGAGAGAGTGAGAGTGCAAGTGCGAGTGCGAGCGCGAGCGAGAGTGTTTTGAGTCAAAGGCTGCATGTGGAGTGGCAGCTTGAGCGTACTTACTGTCCAGAAGGTAAGCCTTCACTTTAGCTTTGAAGGCTGAGGGGAGGAGAGCAAGCCCAGGAGGAAAGAGCGAGAGAATTAGAGTGGCAGAGTGGGAGAGAGAGAGAGAGAAAACAGTGAAAGAAAGAGAGACAAAAAGAGAGAGAGAACGAGAGGGAGAGAGAGCGAGAACAGCAAAAGAGAGAGAGCGAGAGAGAGAGAGTGCAGAGAGAGAACAGCGAGAGAATGAGAGACAGAGAGAGAGAGAGAGAGAGAGAATAGTGGCAGAGTGAGCGAGAACAAAGCGAGAGCAAGGAAGAGAAAGAGAGAGAGTGGATGAATGAGAAAGATGGAGGTGCACTGGGAGCACGAGACCAAAGAGAGAGGGGTAAAACAAGAGACAGCGAAGCAGAATGAGAGGGAGGAAAGGGAGGGATAGAGTGAGAAAGATAAAGAGCTAGAGAGCTAGAATGCAATTACAGAGGCCAGGGGAGAGACAGACAGGAAGAAAGAGAGAGAGAGAGAGAAAAAAAATAGAAAGAGAGAATTCACCGCAATCAACAAAGCACAGTCAGAAGCGCCTGTGGGGTGCTGGGAGCGGGACTGGAGGGATATGGAGTCTGGATCATGCTCGAGATGAAAACACTTCTCTCACAAGGGCCTAAAGACAGCGCACAGGGCCTAAAGACAGTGCACAGGGCCTACAGACAGTGCACAGGGCCTAAAGACAGTGCACAGGGCCTAAATACAGTGCACAGGGCCTAAAGACAGTGCAGAGGGCCTACAGACAGCACACAGGGCCTACAGACAGTGCACAGGGCCTACAGACAGCGCACAGGGCCTAAAGACAGTGCACTGGGCCTACAGACAGCACACAGGGCCTACAGACAGCGCACAGGGCCTAAAGACAGCACACAGGGCCTACAGACAGCGCACAGGGCCTAAAGACAGTGCACAGGGCCTACAGACAGCGCACAGGGCCTACAGACAGTGCACAGGGCCTACAGACAGCGCACAGGGCCTAAAGACAGTGCACAGGGCCTAAAGACAGTGCACAGGGCACAGCCAACTGTAGCGTGGATGATAGTGTGAATCTTATTTCAGTTATGTCATACAAAGCCCATTCGGGTTATGCATGCAAGTTATGTTATTAGTTTGTGTGTGTGTGTTTAAGTATGCGTTTAGGGGATTTGTGCATACTAGTCCGTGACACATCTTTTGCTTTGTTCTTACAGTAAGTGGCTGTGCGGTTAAAGAGCTGACCTGAAGCTCTGATTAAGTGGATGTCCAGTCAGGGAGCTGTGGACTGTGGACCTATTCAGACATGTGCCATTTCAAATAAATGACCACATTTTTACATCCTTATGTTAAAATACCGAATGTCATAAATGTGTGTTTGTGTGTGTGAGGTGAGTATGTTTGGGTTTGTATGTGTGTGTGTGTGTGTGTGTGTGTATGGTGCTTGTGTGTGTGTGTGTGTGTGTGTGTGTGTGTGTGTGTGTGTGTGTGTGTGTTTGTGTATGGTATGTGTGTGTGTGTGCATGTGTGGTGTGTAGTGTGTGCGCTTGTGTGTGTGTGTGTTTTAGGTCATGACAGTTTCCTCATTAAATCCGTTGCACAGAGAAAACCAGAGTCTCCTTCAGCCATTAAACGCTCACGGTAACCAATGACGACATAATCAGCACACACTTCCTGCTCGGCCCGAGAGGGCATGCATCGAGCGTCACCAGGGCGATGAGAGCGTTTAGAAAAACACACACGTCACTTTGCATTAACCTATTAGCCAGAGACAATGGCATGGAGGGGACAGAGAGAGAGAGAGAGAGAGAGAGAGAGAGAGAGAGAGAGAGAGAGAGAGAGAGGTTGACAAAGAGAGAGGGAGATCAATAGATGTATAGAGATGTATAGACATACCAAAGATAAATGTTGGGAGATACAGGCAACAAAGAAAACAAATATACGGACCAAAAAATGTAATAGAACATGATAGAGAGACAGAGAGAGGCGAGAGAGGAAGGAAAGGAAAGAGAGACAGAGAGAAGATAGAGGAAGATATGAAGGGTAGCGAAGCACTATGCTCCCCCAACACAGAAGCGGGCCAGAGAGTACCAGACTCATTTGTGGTTCTGGGCCCAGCGGAACTCACCGTCCACGTTGTAGACCTTGAGGCCGGCCAGGTGCTTGGCTGCCCTGGATTTGGAGGCGGTGAGCAGGGCAGGGTTGTGCACCGGGAAGTCCTTGTAGTAGTTCTCCAGGATAACCATGGCCGCTCTCTGGATACTGGACAGAGAGAGAGAGAGGGGGAAGAAGGGAGGAGAGAGGAAAAGGAGACATGAGTGCAACTTAAATTGAGAGATTTATAGTGTTGTGGTCCAAATGCTGGCCCTGATAAATGAAGCAGCATTTTAGCAGCAGCAGACCTTGTGAACTCTTACGATCACCACCCTCCCTAATCCCCTCTTTCTCTCTCTCTATCTCTATCTCTCTCTTGTTCTCTCTTTCTTTCTCCCAGGTGATAACTGACCATCTAACCCACAGAGCCAACACACCCACACCCACACCCACACCCACACCCACACCCACACCCACACCCACACCCACACCCACACACACACACACACACACACTCACTAACAAAGCAGTCCAGTGGTGTTCCTATGCTATGGGTTTCTCTGGCTGACCCCACCGTAAGTCACCCTGTGTCCAGATCCCAGAATAGCCCAGTGAATATGAGGGGTAGGCCCAGGCTTGATGGGTAATTTGTTAAGTGGCGCTAACCTAATTGCAGCCGACAGCGTGCGTTTCCAGAGCAGACCATGCGCTTTCAATATTCCCCACAGGACAGCACAGAGCACCACTGTCCCTGCAGGACTCTTCGTAGATGCCTGGCTAACACACATCTACAAAACAAAGACACACACACACACACAAGCGCACACAAACGCAAGCGCGCACACACACACACACACACACACACACACACACACACACACACACAGAAACACATGCACGCATGCCAAATCATACTCGGACATCTAGATAAATGGACACAATTACATACATCGCATGCATTTTCGCACACATGAATGCGCGCAGACACACACACACACACACAGACACACACAGACACACACGCACACAAGAGTGCACAACCCACACAGACACACACAAAAAAACACACCCACGCACACACACACACACACACACACACACACACACACACATACTCAACCAGAACCCTAAACCCCAAGGGCCTTCCACACATAAAATCCCCAGGCATCCACCCTCCTTCCCTCTCTTTCTCTTTGCCCTCCAGATATCGGGCCCCAACCACCAGACCCTCTCTGAAACACGACCACAGAAACACAAATTAGCTGCTATGCTCCAGATCTCCAGAGCTCCAGAGCCAGAGCTGAGGCAGAGGGCAGACACCAGGGTAGGGCTCCTCTGGGTCGTCCAACAGGCTCTGCTGCACTGTGCTACTACAAAGAGAGGGCTGGCTGCAGTTCAAACATCTTATACACCCCACCCACCCCACACTCAGACACACACTCTCACACACACACACACACACACACACACACACACACACACACACACACACACAGACAGACACAGACACAGACACAGACACAGACACAGACACAGACACAGACACAGACACAGACACAGACACAGACACACACACACACACACACACACAGACACACACACACACTCACACACACACACTCACACACACACACACACACACACACACACACACAGACACACACATCTCCACCGCCTCCACCCCGGCTCTCCCTTCCCCCCCAAACCTAACTAACCGCCTCTTAGCCAGCTACCGCAAAAAACATCAGACCTGCTGTGCAAACAGGAGGTATTAAATAGCAGGACCGCCAAACCAGACGCCGGTGAAACAAGCTCTCCTTTCAGCGTTAGTGGCGTGTGCGGTTTGCGCCGGAGACGAAAGGGCCACACATGCCAGGCAGCGGGGCCCTGACCTGAACACAGAGTCAACATTTAAAACGATACGCATGAGTGTGATGATGATGGATATAACTCACTTTCACCCAGGCGTTAAACACCTTAAACATCTGGCAGCACTGCGATTGGATTGAGTCTCCATAAAGACTGCGAAGCATAGTTTCTTGGTTTGTAATCAAGTCGCCCAGTTATGATATCACTTCATGTTTGCCATAGAGTCTTGCGTGAATGTCTTTGATGTTTTGGCGTAACCCAGTTTCTTTTCTTGTCTCATCCACTTGTGACATGCCATGTTTGACATGAGCAGGTCTTGTCTTACATGACACATTTCTCATCTCTTCCACATCACTGGTTTCATTTGGTTACACACACACACACACACACACACACACACACACACACACACACACACACACACACACACACACACACACACACACACACACACACACACACTCACACAAACACGACCACACAAACACACTCACACACACACATGAGTGCACACACACACACACACACACACACACTCATCACTCCTGTCAGACTTCCCCCAGCCTGCTCTTGCCAGTGTCAGAGCTGACCTGTTCAAACTTGTCGAGATTCGAAACAGCAGGAGCTTACTTATTTATTTATTTAATTTTTCTTTGGTTCGTGTTCATGTGTGTCCTCATGCATAATGCACATGGCTAGTGTGTTTCAGCATGCCTGTGTGTATCTGTGTGTGTGCGTGCGTGTGTTTTAACATGCCTGTGTGTGTGTGTGTGTGTGTGTGTTTGTGTGTGTGTTTGTGTGTCTGTATGTGTCTACGTGTGTGTGTGTGTGTGTGTGTGTGTGTGTGCAACAGAGCGATTGACACATTCCCTTCTGATGTTAGTTATTAAAGTAATGTCCTTTACATTCATACTTGCTATAACCCATGAGGATTGTTCAATTTCCCTAAATCCTATGAAATTCCGTGTTACAATTACTAAAACTAAGAGAGAGAGAGAGAGATAGAGAGAGAGAGAGAGCGCGAGGAAAACAAAATCCTTTAATATCCTTCTGTGAAACCATTCGATACACAAGGTCCTTGAAATAAAGGACTGTGTTTGCCTGGTCTGTTTGTTTCCCAAACAGTCCCACACCCCTCTGCGCTGACATCATCAGTAGCACACACACACACGCACACACACACACACACACACACACACACACACACACACACACACACACACACACACACACTCCAGCTTGTCCTTACATGACTGAAGTGATCATGTGTTTATGTCAGACTAAAGCTGCTATCTTTTAATCTGACAGCTCTCTCTGTCTCCCAAATTCAAATGAGCTTTATTGGCATGACAAAAGTCTCTTTGTATTGCCAAAGTATTCATGATTACATGGTTGATATATTTATAGAAAAAGAAAACAGAACAGAACA
>NC_137924.1:28608618-28613618 GCF_963457725.1 Sprattus sprattus
CACAAAAAGGACAACCACAGCTGGATCTCTAACAGAAACAATGTCTGATTCTCCATTCCATTCCATTGATTTTCCATTTCCATTTCCATTTTTTGCTAATGGTGCTTTATATAAAGCTCTCCATGGTTTTGACATCATCATTAAGCTCATGTTTGATATAACATAGTGTGTGCCAACCCTTGCATTTAACTTTGTCTTATTCATTGTCTTAACACAAGCTTTAGTAAATATCTTTCCACTTGCTTCAAAACCCATGATGTCCAAATCAGTTACCTTCAATTAATTACCCAACAGAATCAGACTCAGCTTTGGAACAGAATCACTGCAGTCACTGTGCAAAGACAGCAACAAAGCACTTTCTCATTCTGTCAATGCAGACTCCCACCCATCTAACAGCAGTGTCACAACACGGAAAGATCTAATTTCTAAAACTATTTCCACCTGATCTACATTACTGAATGCAGGACCAGGAATAAAGTCCTTAGTCCTCTGTTGCCCAAAATGTTACCCAGGGAAGGACTCATCCCTGTTGATATGTCCAAATGTGCCCCCTTCATCCGAGATCTTTCTCAGAGCCAGTGTAGAGAAGTAGAAATTCCTTCTCCCTGTATATTAAATCAACAAAGTTCTTTAAAAAGTCTGCAGTAAAAAAGGGGTTAGTTCCTGGAGAGGTAATCTCTCTGGGTCCATTAAAATCAAAGTCTGCAGTAAAAAGAGGGTTCCTAGAGAGGTCATCCATTAAAAGAGGGTTCCTGGAGAGGTCATCCATTAAAAAAGAAAAGAAAGATCTAAATTCAAACCCCCTAGCCTCCGCAGTAATGTGAAAGGTCAAAGCTCAGGCCAAAGGTCTCCACACTAAGTCTCCTGCTCCATAAAGTAGCCTCTGCAGAACTCGCCAGGTGCACTCCCCCCCCCTGTCTTCTTTGGGCAAAAACAGAGTACCCAGAGCAATTTATCCCAGAAGAAGTCCTCTATTTCTGGTTGGATGTTGGAAAGCAGACCTGGGGGAAGAACCATACGCATTACACAATGCCACAGAGACAATGCCACCAGATTACAGCAAATTAGTTAATGTCCCCAATAAGACATATGAGGTAGCAGCAAGGACCATCTATTAAGGTGACCTTTAACCTTCCCAATTTAGGACACCTTCCCAACTTTGTTTGATTATCACCCAAATAAACTTAAAATTAACTTAACCCTTGAGGTGGAGAAATCCTCTCATCCCCCATTTTCCTGTAAATAGGGCTTCACTCTTGTTCCAGTTGATCTTAGTTGAAGAGATCAAGTAAATTCTCAACATCTTTTTGAGATTTGACAATTAAAATAACATCATCAGAATATGCAGCCCAGATTCGACCTGCGGTTTCTGTAGAAAAGGCTCTCTTGCCAAAGGATATAACATCCCTGAGAGAGCGCAGCCCTGTCTGACTCCCCTCTGAACATTAAATGGAAAACATCAACCACCGCATTCATTTGACATATACTTTCAGCGTCACAATACGAATCATTTACATGTGTCTTGACAGCACAAGACCTAGGCTGAGCCCAAACACTGTAAGAGTGCGCCACATGTTCAACCCAGTCAAATGCCTTTTCCTGGTCTGAAGAAATTAGACCATCATTAGTTGCGGATTAAGGAAAGGTTGTCAAAGATGGACCTGCTTGGCCTGATCATGATGGATAACCTGTCCCACTACCTTCCAATAAGACAAATGTTCTAGCAACCAGGACGTCTATGAAGGTGTTCTTTAACCTTCCCAATGTAGGATACCCCTCTGATCAAAATTTACCCTTGAGGTAGAGAAATCATGAAGCTTGTAATCACAACACAAAAGTGCAACCAATGTAATATCATGCAGATTGCCTTTTGTAGGAGGCAGTGTCAGAACTGCTCTTCCACAGCTTGTGGATGGCTGACCTTTTGCTATGATGTCATTCAGTACCTCTAGCAGATTCTCCCCAATTACCGGCCAAAATAACCTGTTATATTATGCAGCGAGTCCATCAATGCCAGGCGCTTTCCCAGACTCCAGGGTCTGAAGGGCACCCGTCAGTTCCTCCGGCTCTAACTCTGTGTCAGATTTCTAATTTAGATTTCAATTTTAGGATGATCATCAAAAAAAAAAGACTTTCCACAACCAGCTGCTCAGTATGCTTACTGGTGTACAGATCAGCACAGACCTTGACTCTGAAAGCAGAGCAAGTATGTATCGTCTCTGACCTTTTTGCCGCTCCAGACTAAAGAAGAATTTGGACGCAGCATCCATCTGCGCCACTTTTTGATAACGTGATTGGACCAACGTCCCTTGTGCTCTTCTGCTCAGCAGGTCAGCTCATGCAACCTTCTGTGTCTTTGCTGCCTTAATGCAAGCGTCATTTCCTGTGGATTCAGCTAAATCCTAAAAGTATATTGCTGGCATTTTCCATGTTTTGAGTCGTGTGTTTGGGACCAGCTATAGCTGCAGCTTCTAGGGTTAGGGTTAGCTTCTGAGAATTAGCCTAGCCAGAGACCCCAAGTATCCCCATACACATATACAAATAAAAACACACTGTTAAACTTTTAAGACTCACCCTCTATTACATCAGAGAAATAAGACTGAGGAACCCAATTTCTAGAGAAGATGAAATAAAAAACAAATCCAAGGGATCATTCTCAGTGTTGGCAGCCATGTCATCAATGTCATCTCCTGCCGTACCTCTAGCTTTTTTTGCCCTCTAGTATGATAAAGCTGCCAATGATAAACCTCTAAATTAATATGTTCTCCTGTTCAAATAACCAGAGCTGATTGGACCGTGGGCCTAGTTTCCCTGTCTCTCTCTGAGCATGACCGAATAAGATGGCCTTCTTTTCCACACCCAACACTCAGTTGTAGCTCAGGAGTGACTCAGTAGCCACTATAACAGCGTCTGAGTTATCAACGTTGAATTAAAAAGCTACGTTCAGTTTGCTAGAATAATCCTTCAAAATCAAGGCTAAACATGCCTCCAAAAATACATGACCTGTTTCAAATTTGCAGCCAAGGAACCCTTTCTTAATTGATGACAAGAACTTTCCGTATCTGGCCAATTCACATTCTAAAATCTAATCTTTTATAAACAGTTTGATAATGTTATACATTTATCAGGAGTAACCAGGGGAAGAACATTGACACAAATCTGATTGATAACAACGTCATGACTTAGAATCTTGTTAACCTAATCAACACTGTCCAAAAATAGAACAACAGGACTATTCATGCATTAATTCTCGAAGCAGACACAACACTAAGTCCCACAACTTCGCCCACTGCTAAACCACATTCCTCCACTGAAATATCAGCACTCGGTTGCGAATATTAAATTATGGAAACAACAACAAAAAATTAGAGAGAGAGAGAGAGAGAGAGAGAGAGAGAGAGAGAGAGAGAGAAATAGAGAAAGAGATAGTTTATCAAACCATTGCCTTATAACATATATGGCATTAAAACATATATGGCATTACAATTCCCCACACACAACATGCTACACAATACATAAAATAGTACCCTCCCTGTCACACTTTAGAAACTATCTGCACATCTGTCCATAACCTTGGACGTGGGACCACTAGTGAAAACATCATGAGAGAAGACCTCCCCCAGTCTTCCACACCAGTCCCTCAAGCAGCCCAAGAGCCCCTACCCTCTCACAACACAAGCACATGGCCAACCTCTCACAACACAAACACATGGTCATCTGGCTCATCCACCCCACAAAAGAGGCATCCCTTCCCTACCCCTGGATTCAAGTTCAGGGAGGGAGAAAGAGACAGGGAAAGGGGGGGGGCTAAAGAGAGATGGAGAGAGACGGGGAATAGAGAAAGAGGGAGAGGGAGGGAAAGAGAGACTTATGACTTTTAAAACACCAATAGATTACCATTTTAAGAAACACTGTAAAAAAATCGGTCCAATTCACCAGTTGAAAACAAGCCTCTCCGAGTCTTTAATGGTAACTATCACGTCCCTTACACATCATTTCTCTCTAATCTGAGCCTATTGGCTATTATTTAACGTTCACACCCACCCTGCCTACAGCCACTATGCACAACTGAACACAAACACAGCCTTTGAAGACACAAACCCCAGTAACATCAATACCCTTCCCAGTGCATCAAATATCGTGGCTAGCCTCGCACATTCACAGAAGAGGTGAAACATAGTATCAGTAATGTACGGGCAAATGTGGAACACACCCTCAAGAAATCAAGAAACCATCTGATTTGTAGCAAGTGTGCAATGAGCGAGAGAGAGAAAGAGATGAGAGAGAGAGAGGGATTGATGGGTGGAAGAGAGAAGGCTGGAGAGAGAGAAGTAAGGGAGAGGCAGACAGAAACATAGAATTGATGACAATTTAGAAACATCCGATGGCGCTTTCCCAGACAAACATCCAGTGTAATTGTGTGTGTGTGTGTGTGTGTCAGGGAGAGAGACAGAGAGAGAGAGAGAGAAAGTCCATAGGGGTCTCAGAGCTTAGAGGGCCTCCCCAAACAACCACACTCAATTCAATCTGCTCCATCTCCCCATTTTCAATTACAAAAAGTGCCTCAATCCACTGGATTAACTCAACATTCATCAACGCTAAGCTCACCCACAACACACACAGACACACAGAGACACATATACTGAAAGAGATAAAGTAGTCTTGCCTCACTGAGTAAATGGTTGTTTGTTTTTGTGTGTGTGTCTGTGTGTGTGCAAGTGTGCGCATGTGTGAGAAAGACTGTGTGTGTGTAAGTAGGCACCATATCAGTATATCTGTGTCAGTGGGTGTTGAGTAAATTGAGTTTAGCTAGCCTTTCTGAAACATGTGAGCTGCATGTTAATTATGTCTTGCTTTAAGCAATAAGTCAGTGTTAGAAAATCTCTAGAGGATAACTGCAGTGTGTGTGTGTGTGTGGTTGTGTGTGCCTGTGTGTGTGTGTGTGTGTGTGTGTGTGTGTGTGTGTGTGTGTGTGTGTTTCTCTCTCTGTGTGTGTGTGA
>NC_137924.1:28616118-28621118 GCF_963457725.1 Sprattus sprattus
CACAATTTCTCTTGCACACTTTCTATCTTTCTGTCAAGACACAAAAACACAGAAATGTGCGCGCGCACACACACACACACACACACACACACACACAGACACGCACACATGCACACACACACAAAGCCCTGAACAGTGCATCTGGAGCCTCTGGAGAGAGTTGGGACCAGAGGTTAATGCTCACATGTGGCTGAGCTCCACAGTAAATATAGCACAGGACACAACAGCAGGAACAAAAGCAGGCCATGCCAGATCCAGCAAACACACACACACACACACACACACACACACACACACACACACACACACACACACACACACACACACACACACACACACACACACACACACACACACACACACACACACACACTCAAACACACATACACACAGCAAACACCCTCCCTGCAACACACTCACTGAAGTACATCCTCAGACAAAGTAATTCTGACTATATTTAGTGAAATTAACAGTAGACGTAACTATTCTACTACCTGCCTTCATGTTCATGAATATGTATGCATGCATGTGTGTGTGTCTGTGTTTGCATGTACATGTCTCTGTGTGCATGTTACTTCAGCCGTATGTGCATGTGCGTGACAATACATATGACTTCAAATATGTGTGTTTGAATGTACATGGCCATCTACCACATCATTCTTTGTGTGTGTGTGTGTGTGTGTGTGAGTGAGTATGAGCGTGTATGTGGCTGTGTGTGTGTGTGTGTGTGTGTGTGTGTGTGTATGAGCATGTATGTGTTTGTGAGGCTTGCATGCATGCTTGAAATTGTTATTGTAGTTGTGAGCATCAGGAAGTATGTTTGTGTTTGTGTCTGTGTGTGTGTGTGTGTGTGTGTGTGTGTGTGTGTGTGTGTGTGTGTGTGTGTGTGTGCAAGTATTTGTGTCTCTCCTGACAGGAAAGCCCTGCGGCTACGCTAACCCGCTAGCACGGCGCTGCTCCCCCATCACTGCCTGTCATGTTGGGCCTGAGCTCTATTCTCCTGCGTGAAATTGGGCCTGTGTCTGTAATGTAATCCCTCCGTGGGTAACCAGACACGCAGCCAGGAATGCTTCCAACTGGCAAACGCTTAGCGCATTGCTAATACACACATTCTTCTGTGTGCGTGTGGGGTGTGTATGTGTGGATGTGTGCATGAATTAGAGGTCGACCGATATATCGGTCGGCCGATGTATCGGGCCGATATTTGTCATTTTTTAATCTATCGGCATCGGCCGATTTAAAAAAATATATATATATATATTTTTTTTTTTTTTTTTTTTATTGTTTTCTTGAAGTAACAACACATGAAAACATAAAATGTGACGGATTCAAGTTTTACAAAGAATTCTCCCTTCCCCCTCCCCCCTCCCAGACAGCAACCCTAAAATAAAGACAAATCATAGTCTGTACACATACATATATGTATATACATTGAAGAAAAGAATAACTAAAATAATAACAACATAAATAATACATTCAGAAAAAGGGGGGGTTCTCTGGATTCCTAGATTATGGATGTTTGTAAGTATTAGGCTGTGTGTACGGGGG
Organism: Sprattus sprattus; assembly: GCF_963457725.1. NCBI lineage: Eukaryota > Metazoa > Chordata > Actinopteri > Clupeiformes > Clupeidae > Sprattus > Sprattus sprattus. The sequence continues at coordinate 28,617,667 of NC_137924.1, forward strand.
CACGGACTTCAGACTTAAGATACTAGTAGGGGAGTAAAATTGTGTGCATCTACTTATTATTGTGACGCTTTAGCATGCAAATTAATGGGAAGACTTTTAGATATCGGCCTTAAAAATCGGCCAAAAAAAATCGGCAGCCCATATCGGCTATCGGTTAACCCTGACCTCTAAGTATCGGCATCGGCATCGGTTATAGAAAAACCCATATCGGTCGACCTCTAGCATAAATGTGACAAGTGTGTGTGTGTGTGTGTCTGTATGTATGTGTGTGTATGTCTCACACATGTGTGGGTATGTGAGAGTGTATGCCAATGTGTCAGTTTTCTTAATAAATATTTTTTTGTGTGTCAAGTGTGTGTGTGTTTTTTATATGCAGGAGTGTGTGTTTGTCAATATGAGTGTGAGTGTGTGTGTGTGTGTGTGTGAGAGTGTGTGTGTGTGTGTGTGTGTGTGTGTGTGTGTGTGTGTGTGTCTGTCAGACAGTTTATTTGCATAAGTTTGTGAGTGTAATTATGTCTCGACCTCTGAGTATTGCGTGTGAACTTGCATGTCTGTCGATCAGGCAGCCAAGCTGCTGTCTCTCTCTCTCTCTCTCCCCCATCTCTATCTCTCTCTTTCTCCCATCTCTCTTCCTCTCTCTCCCTCTCTTTCCCTCTCTCTCCTTCTTTCTCTATCTCCCTCTCTCTCCCTATGTCTGTCGCTCATAAGTGATTCCCAGTCAGTGCTGCATATGCATGGCGTGCCGAGTATTAGCATGTAGCCAAATGACACTGCGGCAAGATGAGACTTTTTAATCCCCCACTTTTAAATGTGTTCCCCCCACACGCAGCAGCAGCAGCAGGGTGCAAAGCCTGTGTATGGCACGCTAGTCTGGCCCCACACACTCCCCCTTCACACACCGCACAGGACTGCACTACACCGCGCCACCCTGCCCTGCCCTGCCCAGACGACTGACAGCTACGCCAGGGGGATGGGCTGGCTGGCAGCCAAGGCACAGCGCTGCGGAAGGAGATGAGAGTTTATAGCTCGGTCGATCTCCACCCTCCACACACAGTGGTGTAATGTCCATAACCCACGGCCCTGTGGGTGCATTGTCGCTCTAGGAAAACAATCCAGTATTACCGTTGTGCGTTTTTAATTGTTCTTCTTCCGCATAGCATTTCAAGTCCTCTCTACTTTACAGTTCTCTGTCAAACACAAATACAGTGTACAGCAAAAACACGCATACTCTCTCTCAACACACACACAAAAAAACAAGTACAAGGATAATGCTTACACACACACAGAAAATACTCACACAGTAGACACAATGTCTCTCACAAACGTGCACACACACACACACACACACACACACACACACACACACACACACTCACACACACACACATATTACAATTCTATTTATGTATATTTGCCATACACCACTGCCTCTGGAGTGATTTGAAAAGAGTGTTCATTCGGTGCTGAGGCTGCAAGTGTTTAAGTCACGCGTGGATGAATGTCTGGCACAGGAATGTTCAGTGTTCAAGTACAAGGACATAAGTAGCCATTTAATCTGTGAATTGAGAGTATGATTGGTATGGAGTCATTCACTCCTCTGCTTGCTGTGTGTGTGAGGATATGAATCGGACTGGTGTGTGTGTATGTGTGCGTGTGTGAGTGTGTGTGTGAGTGTGTGTGTGTGAGTATGTGTGAGTGTGTGTGTGTGTGTTTTTCTGATTGGCCTGAGTGGGTGCATGGGAATGAGTGAAGATGCATTCATGCACACTCACATCACACTTGTGCTCCATTCAGGCCACACAAAAGCTGAATGACACACTACTGGGAGCCGTGTGGGAGCCCGTGTGTGACTGACAAGGTGTGCGGCTGCACATAAGAGGCTGTCGCTGAAAGAGTGTGTGATGAGTGTGTGTTGATAAGAGTGTGGATGTGTCTCAAACCTGCATTGTGAATGTCTGGGAGAGGTTTCACATCTGTGCGTATGTGTGTGTGTGTGTGTGTGTGTGTGTGTGTGTGTGTGTGTGTGTGTGTGTGTGTGTGTGTGTGTGTGTGTATGTGTGTGTGTGTGTGTGTATGTGTCTGTGTGTGTGTGTGTGTGTTTGTGTGTGTGTGTTTGTGTGTGTCTTGTCACATCAATGAAGCCAAAGAATAAGCAGATTACAGGTCCCTGTGTGGCAGGTAATCCTGTCTGTAAGAGTGATGTTTGTTTGTGTGTTTGTTTGTCCACTGTAGCATGACATGGTGTGATGGAATAATGGTCTTCAAACAGGAATGTGATCTGGAGTGAAAGGTTTCAGAACAGAGCCCTGCCACCCTGCCACCCAAATGGGTTCTTTCGACTCTCTCTCTTCCATTCTCACTCTCGCTCTCTCTCTCCCATTCTCACTATCTCTCCCTCTCTATCTCTATCTTCCTTTCTCCCTTTCAATTTCACACCTCTATACTCTCTCTCTCACACTCTCTCTCCATCTGTCTATTGCTCTCTCTCTCTCTTCCTTTCTCTCTTTCAATTCCACACCTCTATACTCTCTCTCACACATACACACATACACACACACTCTCTCTCTCTCTCTCTTCCTTTCTCTCTTTCAATTCCACACCTCTATACTCTCTCTCACACACATACACATACACACACTCACTCTCTCTCTCTCTCTCTCTCTCTCTCTCTCTCTCTCTTCCACAAACTCCCAGCTGTCCTTCAGGGTCAACCCTACCACCCTTGAAACATCCCATAATAATGGCACAACCTCATTCCTCTCCATATCCATGGTAACTCTCACCATTGAGCCACTCAGACCTGGCCCTCAGACCCCATCTCTTCGCTGAAAGCCCGGCTTATCTTGGCACCTCTGCACAGCATTAAGTGCTTTTATATATTTACATCACATTAACTCATCTGAAGAGCCCTCCAGAGTGACTCTCAGCACGAGCACTGCTGAAGGTGTTATTTGCACTCGCTCGCTCACTCGCTCGCTATATGGACATCCAGCTAATGCTGCTCAGAACTGCCACAGAAGCTATATTTACACTGACTCTGAGTTCACACGTGTGTTTATACAGCGTAATTTATATGTGCATTAGGTTATTCGTATAACACACAAGGGGAGAGCAAGGTTGCCAGATCTGTGAATGTTTCCACAGTTTTGATCACCCTTCGAATCTCAAACATGAATTGAAAAACCCTATATATGTAAGCCTCAATAGACTGCTCTCTTCCCCTCTCTCTCCCTCTCCCTCCCTCACTCTCTCTCTCCCTGTACCTCTCTTTCTCTCTCTCTCTCTCTCTATGTCTCTCTCCCTGTCCCACTCTCTCCCTGTCCCTCTTTCTGTCTCTCTCTCTCCGTCCCTCTCTCCACCCCTCGCTCTCTCTCTCTCTCTCTCTCTCTCTCTCTCTCTCTCTCTCTCTCTCTCTCTCTCTATCGCTCATGAGTGATCAGCGTGTGAACAGG
>NC_137924.1:28626118-28628618 GCF_963457725.1 Sprattus sprattus
ACACACACACACACACACACACACACACACACACACACAAACACACAGACACACACACACACACACACACGGACAGGGACAGGACAGCACTCTCTCTCACACACACACACATGGACCCACATGCTCATAGATCCATACACACCCAACAGACTTAAGCACACAGAGACAAACAGCTCCCCACATACACAGCCTATCTCTGTACACCAGATTGAGACCCTTCCCTAAGTGGTCTGTGTAATAGCTTTTCTATCCCAGTGCACACAGTGGTTAAGTTCAACAAAGCCTCATGCCCTTCCTACACAATCTCGACCTGGACTGGCCAAACACACACAGACACACAGCATACACAAAGAGACACACACACACAAGGGCAGTAAATGCACACACACAAACACACATATTAGGACTGTGAAACTACACATTCACATACATGGACACACACAATGGTAGTATTTACTCACACAAACACCCACACCCACACCCACACACACAAACACAAACACACACACACACACACACATTCAATGGTAACTCACACACACACACACACACACACACACACACACACACACACACACACACACACACACACAAACACACACAAACACACAAACAGTGCAGTGAGAACAGCCCCACACTCACACAAGGACTCACAAAGAGCAGAATCACTGTATACACACATGTGGAACACAACCTGAACAAATGACCCTGCATGTAAAATCACAATCTTATATCACACAAACACTAAGTCACCCTCCTGCCTGAACTGAACGTTCCTCCCTAGCCTAGCCTCCGAGGGCCTGCTGCTGATGAAGCAGTGGACGCTGCAGTTTAATTATCCTCCAGGGTTCTGTCATCCAACTGAATCAGGTGCGGAACAAGCAGCCATCTGGCCGCTGTCACAGGCCTGGAGTATGGGCCTGTGCACGTCCACACACACACACACACACACACACACACACACACACACACACACACACACACACACACACACACACACACACACACACACACAGAGGTAGGATGTACCAGAGTTGTATCTAAGTCGGGGGGGGGGGGGGGGGGGGGGGGGGGATGGGGGGTGTGTGTCCATTTGTATATGTGTATGTTTGTGTGTTTATGAATGTGTGTTTTAACGAGGGTATCCATGCCTATTTGTACTCTCACACACAAACATACATTTGTACACACATTTGAAACACAAAGACTACATACAGTGGGAGGCTCATTCATTAAAATATCCCCCATCTTTCGAATAAGCCATTAAATGTGTGTGTGTCTCTGTCTATGTGTGTGTGTGTGTGTCCTAGTGATTTCCCCTCTCTTGCGTTATCGTTTGTGGCTCATTACGCCAGCGAGCGCTGATATAACGCAAGGACTCAGACTGGAACAAATCTGATTTCTGTTAAATGAGGATTTTTTCCCTTCTCTTCCCCATGAGCCCTCAGGGAGGATTTCTCTTTCTTTCTTTTCCTCGTCTTACTCTATCATTTCTCTCTCTCTCTCTTCTTTCTCTCTGTATTCTTTCTCTGTTTCAAGGAGAGGAGAGATGTGGGCTGTTGTGGAATCCTGATGAAGGAGAGGATGAGAGCGGAGATGAGCAGGAGAGGAGTGGAGAGGATGGCGAGTGTTAAAAAGGAAGCTTTAAAATTCGACACACACTAACATACACACTTAAAGTTGCAGAGGGGAGAACGAATGCATCTCATACACTTGTCCCGAGATCGGTGGAGTTACAAAACACTCGACACACACACTGCTATGCGTCTGAGCTCCGCAGGAAATGGTTTGTGTTTGCACACGTTCATCCTGCTCCAATGCTGCTGTTACCTGTCTCAGAGGTGATAGGCCTTCACACACACACATGCCGTTTCCTTCCTGTTCTGTTCCTAAGCAACCAGCAACACACACCCCCCCCCCCCCCCCTTACCATACACTACACACATAGAGACACACACTCACACATAGCACACACAGCACACAGACATAAACACACTGCGCGCACATACATACACACACACACACACACACACACACACACACACACACACACACACACACATACACTGCGCCCACATACACACACACACACACAGACACTATCATCCACAATAACAGATTACCAATAAAGATCCTCTCTGCACAACTCCACTCTCGTGGGACCCCCTGTTTCCTCCCCAGTATCATCCGTTTCATTTCAGCCCAAAAGAGCCCGCAGCCAGCTAGCATCGATCCGACCCACTCCACTCCGCCCCGCCCGGCCCCCCGGCGCCGCCTCTCATTGGCTGAGCGGGAACAATGGTCGGAATTATCGGATTGTGGAGAGAGCCAGGCCTCTTGGAACGTGTCCAAGGGTCCGCGGCACGTCTGTTCTCTGTCCAAGTGCCCGAATCCAAACAAGCTCCATTTGGGAAGCGACAAAATGTCCGCCCTCACTGAGGATCTGTGGCACAGCAAGTACCATGAGCAACACGACCGCCGCTATGGTAATTTGCAATAA
>NC_137924.1:28636118-28638618 GCF_963457725.1 Sprattus sprattus
ACAAAGAGAAAAGAAGAAGAAACATTGAGCTGGACCGGTCACAGACAAAGAGAAAAGAAGAAGAAACATTGAGCTGGACCGGTCACAGACAAAGAGAAAAGAAGAAGAGGGCCATAAAAAGAGAGAGAATTATGAAGAGGAGAGCCGAGAGAAAGAGAAAAAAAGACATTTTATAGATCAGTGTTGGTCTATATCACCAATTAAACACGTTACATGTTCCTGAATCATTTATGGAGAGACAGAAAGAAAGAAAGAAAGAAAGAAAGAAAGAAAGGAGAAGAATGAAAGTGCATGTGGGCATATTCACCTGTGTCTATGAGACCCCCGCGAGCATTCAATTAAACACAAGTGTTCATGAATCATTTATGAAGAGACGGAAAGAAAGAATGAAAGGAAGAAAGGAGAAGAAAGAAAGAAAGAATGAAAAAATGACATAAAAGAAAGAAAGAAGGGAAGGAGAAGAAAGAAAGAATGAAAGACAGACATAAAAGAAAGGAAGAAGGAAAGGAGAGGAATGAAAGAAAGAAAGAAAGGAAGGAGAGGAGTGAGAGTGCATTTGGGCATATTCACCTGTGTCTATGAGAGCCCCGCGAGCGACCCGAGTAGTACGAATACCCCGAGTAGGTAGATTCTGTATCCATGACGATGGTGTCCACGCCGCCTGATTGGCTGACGGTCGCACTCAGGTGGCTGGACTGGCGGCTGGACAGGCGGAACGGGAGCTTGTGACTGGTCTTATCCGGGAGGAGGCGGAACTCGCTCAGGAGATTGACAGATGAGGGGGTGTGTCTGACGTCTATGATGGAAGCGGCCCAGGAGGTTCCTTAGTGCAAAGCATCCACCTACAAGAAGATAGAGAGAGTGTGTGTGTTAGCTGTGTGTCTTCATTGTGTGTGTGTGTGTGTGTGTGTGTGTGTGTGTGTGTGTGTGTGTGTGTGTGTGTGTGTGTGTGTGTGTGTGTGTGAGAGAGAGTGTGTCAACTGTGTGTCTTCATTGTGTGTGTGTGTGTGTGTGTGTGTGTGTGTGTGTGTGTGTGTGTGTGTGTGTGTGAGCGAGAGAGTGTGTCAACTGTGTGTCTTCATTGTGTGTGTGTGTGTGTGTGTGTATGTGTGTAAGAGAGAGAGTGTGTGGGAACTGTGTGTCTTCATTGTGTGTCAGCATTGTGTGTGTGTGTGTGTGTGTGTGGGTGAGAGACAATTTGTCATGTCATATGTGTGTGTATACTGTATGTTTCATTCCATTTATTTATTGTATGTAGGAATGTGTGTATCAGCATATGTCTCTGAACCTGCATCTAAATCTGCATGTATGCAGCTGTGTTTGAATGTGTGTGTGTGTGTGTGTGTGTGTGTGTGTGTGTGTGTGTCCTCCAGCACATGTACAGACATGTGTCTTTACTGGTCTGGTCTATGCTGTATTGACCAGCCTTTAGCATTGGGGTTAAAGGGAGAGCATACCAGAGCAGTGACTGTATCTACAAACCAATTAATTACATTAGCGATCAATGACATGGATATCAGAGTGAGAAAATCACAGAGAGAGAGAGAAAGTGTGTGTACACACACACACACACACACACACACACACACACACACACACACACACACACACACACACACACACATACAGACACATACACACACTAACACACACACACACACACACACACACAGATCAATACACCCTGTCAGATCCAAGCAGTGGACCAGCTCAATCCTGACTCTCCCTCTGGGACCTGTTTAGCATGGCTTCAGCAGGTGATCATGTCCTAGAGGATTCGCTGGTCATGTTGGACTCACAATGTTTAGGATGCTTTTAATTATCTGTGTTTATCGTTCTCTATCTATTATTGATTATCTGTCTTATCCACACAAGTGAATCCTGAGAGTTCTTCTTTGCGATTTCAAAAATGCTTCAATGTTTTTGTACTGAATTAAAGATATACATTTTTCTCTACAGTCTCTTAACTTTATTATTTATATAAACAACTAGTAGTTGCTCTCTAAAGGTTTTTACAGTGTATAAATGTTTTTTTTTTTTTTTCATTTTGATTACCAATCTTCTGAAAGTGTTGAGGTTCTACGTCTTTCTAGGTTGCAACACAACAACAGTCCTTCTTGCATGTACAGAGGTTTGAGAACACATGTACGTACTTTTCCAACATATTAAGGAACTAGGTTCATGTCTTTTAAATGTCCTTCATGTCACCATCCTGTACTACAATTCTGATTCCATATTCCGTATTCCATATTCCATATTCCGTATTCCATATTCCACATTCCATGAGTGAGTGGGCTTTCCTCTGCAGCTAGACCCGGAGGCTCAGCACACACAGAAACACACACACACACACACACACACACACACACACACACACACACACACACACACACACACACACACACACACACACACACACACACACACTCCAGCGGGGGGGGCTTGACAGGAGCGGATGTACAGCTGAACACAGTGCACTTGGGGTCACCATGATTGATGA
>NC_137924.1:28656118-28658618 GCF_963457725.1 Sprattus sprattus
ACCTTGTTTTTCAATGATCAGTCATAGAGCTTGATGTAATTTAATTTCTTGCCGGTATCATGGTTGTTAAAATGTTTAACTGTTGTTATTGGTGTATCCTGCCATGCATCTCTTGAGAGACAATCTGCTGTGTTTAATGTTGGAGTAATTAACCATGTTCTATAGTTCCTCAATCTGCTGTGTTTAATGTTGGAGTAATGAACTATGTTCTATAGCTCCTCAATCTGCTGTGTTTAATGTTGGGGTAATTAACCATGTTCTATAGCTCCTCAATATTCTGTGTTTAATGTTGGAGTAATTAACCATGTTCTATAGTTCCTAAATCTGCTGTGTTTAATGTTGGAGTAATTAACCATGTTCTATAGTTCCTCAATATGCTGTGTTAAATGTTGGAGTAACAAGTAAGTGTTAATAGTCAAGCCAGAGTAACCACCAAACTAAAGACAAACTACAAGGAAAATATATTTTAATTATGGACAGACATGCACTTCTCCACAGTGGATAGACCACATTTGACCATGTTAGTTTGGTTCCGGAACTTTCTGGAAGGAATTTGCATGCACAATAAGTGCCAGTGTTCCACTGCATATGTCTTTCATGGTAAAATGACCTTTTCAGCGCTAATGTCCTGATTAAATGCACATGTTAATTAAACATAAACTTGGGAAATCTTACAGTCATTTCACTCCGCTAGCATCTGAGGTCCTCTATCAATCTTCAAACACACTAGAAATCCTGGGCTATATCCCTAATAATTTGTATGCTAATTGGGGAAAGTTCTGGAAAATGTCTGTGACACACACAAATGATTGTAATTTTATTTGACCCAGAAAAGTGCCCACTCTGACCAGCAACCTACTGAATTTTACCAGCATTATGCCAGCATTACCAGCATTATGCCTAGACTATGATGTTTCATCTGGTATGGCAGTGCACTCATGACATCAAGGACATTAATACATTTTCTTGGGAGTAGCCTACACATTATTTTAGAACATATTACCATACAGATGCTAACACTTTGGAATCTGTTAAATGAATCAACGAAAGTAAACAAAAATAACTTATTAAATGCATGGTGTTTATTTCGGGGAGCAGTTGGAGTTTAGATTTCTGATACTGAGACAGTGAACACTGTGGACTCGATATTCAAGAATACTCAGTAGCGAAGGACACTTCAGGACCATAAGGTGTGACAAAAGGGGACACGTTTAGAGCCGAAAAACTTATGAAGGGTTGGGCAAATAATCAGAAATGTACAGATACCATTATTTCTGACCTTTCACCAACCAAATTAATTAATCATATAAATCTATACTTTATTAGGGTGTGTCTCGTCATTTTCCCAAAGGCATTTATTACAGCAAAGTGGTACTGTAAAACTTGCCAATACAGGAGAAATGATGGTGGCTTAATCGTCACCAGGGTAAATCTGTGAAAGGATCACAATGGTCATGGTTGGTTAGATCCTCCAGCTCTCGAGTGACTCATATTCAGGAATGACCCCTGTGTGATAACATAGTTGGTCATCCAAATACACATCCATCCTGTCTCTCTCTCTGTCTCTCTGTCTCTCTCTCTCTCTCTGTCTCTGTCTCTGTCTCTCTCTCTCTCTCTGTATCTCTCTCTGTACCTCTCTCTCTCCCTCTCCCGTCTTTCATGGGAACTCCTCTGTGGTTTCCTAGGACTTGTGTGAAAAGTGAGTGAGTGAGTGAAAAAAAAAAGAAAAAAAGACTGGCAAACAGAAAACCCAAAGCACTGGAAACAAAGACTGACCCTGACCATAAACAAACAAATCCAAACAAACTAACACAAGCAAATAATTGCACAAACAAGCACTAACGCACACCAGACAAACACATACACACAAACGCAAACACTAAAACAATATATGTTGCAACCCCCCCCCCCCCCACACACACACACAATCTCAAAGTCTCTCTCTTTCACACAAAGTCTCTCTCTCTCACACACACACACACACCACACACACACACACACACACACACACACACACACACCGAGTCTCTCCCTCTCTCTCACATATACAGACACACACAGTCTCTCTCTGTCTCACACACACACACACACACACACACACACACACACACACACACACACTCACACTCTCTCTCTCTCTATCCCTCAGACACACACATACAAACACACACTCACAATCTCTCTCTCTCCCTCCAACACACATACACACACACGCATACACATACACACAGTCTCTCTCTCTACCTCACACACACACACACACACACACACACACACACACAGTCTCTTTCTCTCCCTCAAACACACACACACACACTCCCTCAAACACACAATCTCTACTCATTAGTGACGCTGTGTTTGCTTTGGCTCACACCGAGAAAAAAAAAGAAAAAAAGGAACCGCTCGTATCAATCGCACCATCTTTCCCCGCGGCGGAACAAGGCTAATCCCCTAGCCAAGAGAAAGAAAAGCAGGCTACAAAAGGAAGAGAACGAGACAG
>NC_137924.1:28666118-28681118 GCF_963457725.1 Sprattus sprattus
CAGATCCAGCCAGTGTTGTGGTTGAGATGGTGAAGGTAGTAAAGGTGTCTGTTGTTGTTCATTCCCTTGACTCTACATACGCAGACACACATTACTATCTCAGTGGTCAAACAACGCCTGTCTTTGCTGAACTTTGGATGTGTGAAATGCTCACATCATTCTGTTAACCAAACACTGAGGGCAGTGGCCTGCAGTACCAACACAGTGACAGGCATTGGACTTGTAGCCTACACGACATTCATCTCTCCTGGTTGTGAAGAGATTATATATCCATATCTGATTATAAACAACACCCTTTGTGTGTGTGTGGATGCCTACATGGCAAAGATACATCATTTTCTAATATCCGGTTCTTCCATTGCGGTGATCTGTTATAAAAGGCCCCAGATACGTGGATGTAATACTTCTTACAATACATTTGGAAAGGCATTCCCTGGGGATTTAGCGGTGACTGGTACGGTGGGCGCTTAAATCGAGCATAGTTATGAGAGGCTCCTAAAGAATAAATGTAACCACTTTAAATTCTTATATGAAAGGCTTTGATGAACTGATAAACACAGGATTTAACAGTAAAAGCAACCCTCAATCCGGCTTTAAGAGTGGAATGAAATAAAAGAGATTATTTATCTTGTCTGCATATCTCTACGTCTCCCTTTCTCTGTTTAACTTAGTTTACAGACGGCATTTGGTGATAAGAGACACCTGGAACAACTCAACCACAGCCTCGTTTTCACGGTTGACAAGGACTGATATCGCGGTTTTCCGCGATACTTGTCCTGATATGCCACTTAGAAAAGAGGTCTGTCTATTTAATAACTATGCTAGGGGACGGCTCCACCCAGCAGCGTTCCCAGTCTGCCGTCCTACCTGTCTTTCACCGCTTCCAAACCGGGCTTCGGAGACAAGAAACGCCCAGGTCGCCCTCGGGCCTCTGTTTCAATAACCCACTCCCTTTCTAATGACACGCTAACAAACACTGCCTTTTTTTCTCAAGATGACCCCGGTAGCCCTGTTCCTGTCTTCAAAGGTATGGGCTCGGCAGGAAAGATAGGATTCTCATAGCTTCAGCAGCATGGCCGCTACGCATGTTTGGTGGCCACCCTAATAAAGAGGAATGCCAAGCACGCTCGGCTCACGAAAAGACATTAACTTGTCAGTACAAAATCAGCTTTTCGCATTATTTTGACCAAAAAGATAGCTCAAATATGAACATGAAACAGGCTGTGCTAACGCCAATTAGGTTCGATAACACAACCGGTAGACGCATATAGTCACCAGTGTAAAGAGGGAGAACAGGATTCTGGTTGCCGTGCTAGGTGTGATTCGCTTGTTCTGACACATACAATATACAGAATAACATACTATAGCCAGCGTCTTCACTCCCTTTCAAATATTCAAATTCTGCTAGGCTGGAGTTCACTCATCCACCTAGTTCGCGGCAACCTGTGACATAAAATGTTAAGGAACAGTCATCAAACGCGGCAGACAGGAAATGATAAAACACTACGCTGTGCAACAACCTACTTAACCTATTTTTCAAGAACAAGATCATCAAACACCGACTACTTCGAACTTTATACGCTCGCATTCAACCGTGAACTGCGTTTCGTGCCGAGAGGCAAATGCTAGACTAATCCTCAACCACACCAGCGCCGATGCGAGTCATACAGAATAGGAAAAAACCACGGCTACAATGTTTCAAACTCACCTTTACGCTAAGGTACCATTCCCTCCGATAGGAATACGGAGACACGTCCAAGTACAGCGACGGGCAGAACTCGCACATGACACAAAACTGACCTACAGTAGGAGGACAGCACTTCTCACAGTCGGCATAGCAGGGGGCAGTGTTACGAGTGGCAGCCCAAAAGTGGTGTAATGGCACGGCGTCGCGCTAGGGGGGAGTAACGTCTGTAATTAACTGAGACCCCCAAATTGGAATTGTTTAATTAATCATGGCGCAGTCGCAGTAGCGTCAACGGATCACAAATAACGGTGCATTATGTGTTACTTTTGTGTTAAGAGAACCATTATTTACTAACCTCATTATCCCCTGTTGTCTTGTATTAATAATGTCGCTCATGTCAGCTCTGACGATGTCACATGAGACATCTATGTTATTTGTTTTCATCATACAGTATTGCACTGTGTTATTGAGCCCAGGATTCTTGCTACAAAAATATTATTACTCCACTCTCCTGCCATTGTCTCTTGGGTTAATTCATTTCCCAATACACACACACAAACACACACACAGTGTGCTCCAACCCCACTTGTTTTCTCTCTTTCCACCTTAATCAGTTTGACTCAGTCAGCTAGTTTCTCCTTCACTGGTTTGCCCTGGAGTTATTAACCTGTTCTCCCACCTCATAAAACTGATTGAGACAGAATGGTGCGAAAGTGGGTGTGTGAGTGTGTGTGTGTGTGTGTTTGTGCGTGTGTGTGTGTGTGTGAGTGTGTGCGCATGTGTGTCTGGGTGTGTACATGTGTGTGCATGTATATTTGCATGTGTGTGAGAAAGAGCGAGAAGGACAGAAAAAGAGAGATATTTTGTGTGCTTGAGAGGGAGAGTAAAATAAAAAAAATATTGTGTCTGTGTGCGCAAGAGAGGGAGAGATGCAATGAATTTCTGAAGTGTGAATATGTGTTTGAATATGTGTGTGTGCGTGTGTGTGTGTGTGTGTGTGTGTGTGTGTGTGTGTGTGTGTGTGTGTGTGTGTGTGTGTGTGTGTGTGTGTGTGTGTGTGTGTGTGTGTGTGTGTGTGTTGGTGTTAAAAGAGAGAGGGGGTAGAATAAGATAAGAGAGCTTCAGACTGTGACTGAAAGAGAGAGAGAGAGAGAGAGAGAGACTAAGAGGTGAGGTGGCATATTTCAGAAATACTGTACTAATGTCCTGCCAATCCCAGTTCTTCGTTACCTTGTATCTTGGCGTCTGAGGCTCTCTGTGTCCCACTGCTGTGAGGTGGCCTTATACCCTGAGTGAACCATGCAACGCTTGGTCAACACTTCAACGGTTCATGGCATTTGCCTTAGATTGTGACCAAGTACACTGTCAAATGATTCATCAATCACAGAAGGTCAAGTCACTGTCCTCTCTGCCTCTCTCTCATTCTCCCCTCTCCCTCCCTTTTTTCTTGGTTTCTCCTTCTATCCCCCTCTCTCTATCCCTCCCTTTCTGTATCCCTTCCTCCCAATCCCTGGCTCTTCCTCTCTCTCACCCACCCTCGCCCCCTCTTTAAAAAAAATCCACCAAGCCTTGTCGGGCTGACTTCACAACAGTATTGCCACAGCAATGGCCATGTTAAAATACAAACAAATACTCTCTCTCTCTCTCTCTCTCTCTCTGTCTGTCTGTCTCTCTCTCTCTCTCTATCTCTCTCTCTCTCTCTGTCTCTCTCCCTCTACCTCTTTCCCTCTACCTCTCTCTCTCTCTGTCCCTCTCCCCCCTCTCTCTCCCTCTATCTATCTACCCCTCTCTCTCACTCTCCCTTTCTCACTCTTTTTTTTCTCTCCCTCCCTCTCTCTCTCTCTCTCTCTCTCTCTCTCTCTCTCTCTCTCTCTCTCTCTCTCTCTCTCTCTCACTCCATTCCAGGCATAGTGTAGTGAGTACACTGTATCTGTCCTAATGCCTTGGGCTGGTACTGTGCTCATGCATGAAATCCTGTGGCACCAGTGAGAGAGTGTCTGTCTGAGGCCTGGGTCTGCAGCCCTATTTACCAGTCAGTTTGTCAGTCAGTCATGGGACCGGTCAACCAGTCAGTTAGACAGTCATGGGTCCGGTCAACCAGTCAGTTAGTCAGTCGGTCAAGGGTCCGGTCAACCAGTCAGTTAGTCAGTCATGGGTCCGGTCAACCAGTCAGCTAGTCAGTCAGTCATGGGTCCGGTCAACTAGTCATTCCGTCAGTCATGGGTCCGATCAACCAGTCAGTCAGTTAGTCAGTCATGGGTCCGATCAACCAGTCAGTCAGTCAAACATGGGTCCGGTCAACCAGTCAGTCAGTTAGTCAGTCCTGTGTCCGTTCATCCAGTTAGTCAGTCATTGGTACGGTCAACCAATCAGTCAGTCAACCAGTCATGGGTCTGGTGAACCAGTCAGTTAGTCAGTCATGGGTCTGGTCAACCAGTCAGTTAGTCAGTCGGTCAAGGGTCCGGTCAACCAGTCAGTTAGTCAGTCATGGGTCTGGTCAACCAGTAATTTAGTCAGTCGTTGGTCCGGTCAACCAGGCAGTCAGTTAGTCATGGGTCCAGTCAGTCAGTCAGTTAGTCAGTCATGGGTCCAGTCAGTCAGTCAGTCAGTCAGTCAGTTAGTCAGTCATGTGTCCGTTCAACCAGTTAGTCAGTCATGGGTACGGTCAACCAGTCAGTCAGTCAACCAGTCATGGGTCCTGTAAACCTGTCATTCCGTTAGTCAGTCATGGGTCCGGTCAACCAGTCAGTCAGTTAGTCAGTCATGGGTCCGGTGAACCAGTCAGTCAGTCATGGGTAGGGTCAACCAGTCAGTCAGTCAACCAGTCATGGGTCCGGTGAACCAGTCAGTTAGTCAGTCATAGGTCCGATCAACCAGTCATTCAGTTAGTCAGTCGTGGGTCCGGTCAACCAGTCAGTCCGTCAGTCATGGGTCTGATCAACCAGTCAGTGAGTCAGCTAGTCAGTCATGGGCACCCACAGGAGATAGTGGCACGGAGAGACCCCCTTCAACTGCCTGTCAGAGGCACACCCAGACCCAACCGTGTGGTGAGGAGATATACTGTGATGGTCGAACACAGAGGCGGACATGGACACAGACATACACACACATACGTGTACACAAACACACACTCACAAAAGCACACGCTCTCTCTTTTTCAGCACAGTACAACTGAAAAATTGTATGAAAACAATTCAATCAAATGCAAAAGTGGAATACAGTTTTTATCTAGAGGTGTTTCTTTTAAATACCGTTTTTGAATTATTTTCACAATAATTGATTAAAGAAATTGTAAAAAAAAAATTGAAAAACGAAAACACATCACCAGGGGCGAGTTTAGGCTATTTTTAGTGGGGCCATGGCCCCACCGTGAGATAGCTTGGCCCCACCTGGCTCAGCACATTTTAAAAATATTATATTATGCGAAAATCTTGCTCTGCCATCGCGCAATACTTTGGTTGCACTGGCCAATCTGGCAACCTTGTATGTCTGGCAACGCTGCTTCAAACGAGGCTTATGACTCGTCCATCAACTACATTCGACGCGCAGGCCAGTCGAAGAGCCCGCGCAATACATTTTTCAAACTGCGCACATTTTTCACACCGCATAAACGATTTTTTTTTTAGGGTTTAAAAATCTGAGCATCAAAGGGAATGTAGGCTAGGTAATAAACATTTCAAATACTGACATGTCTGACAACCAAGCCGGATGTGCGTTAGAATGTTTTCATACAACATTTCCTTTAGCTCTCTTGCCGGTCTCTGCTCCAGCAGTTATAGGCTACCATGGCGAAAAGAAAGGCAGAGCAGGTGCCCCAGAAAAAGGTCTGCCTAACATTTAAAACATGAGCGGCTACATGAAATAGTCCAAACTGACTAAGGTAGGATAAAACTTTCAGACATATTTAGATATGCTCGGAGGTAAACGCGAAAAGAGTTCGCTAGTGGGAAAACGTGCAGTGAACAAAAGTGACATTATTCTGTTTGTCCTTAAAGTTTGTGAGCACTTGGATGCCCGCTTCCCTGAGCTGAGTGGGCTGCCTTTGAGCCGGACACGTTGGATCGTGCAGTTAGTAGGCTACATTTGATCATGGGCTGAATGACGTGACCAATCTGGCGAAAGGGTTCGAAGCGCTTCTGGAGGAAGCATAATATGCTGTCCCGGGACGCATTTGTCGAATTCAAGTTCATGGTTATTGAGGTGGTCGCTGAAAAGTGAGCATTTTCCAGATCTGGTAGGCCTACAACTTCGACATTTGTGGCACATTCCAAGCATCTAGCGCCGACTGTGAACGCGGTTTAAGTCTAATGAATGCCACTAAGACAAACTCGTGAGGCGAGAAGATTTGAGGTAGAAATTTCCAATATTTTCAATTAGACCTATTAGGCCCTATTCAAAGTGATCTTGATAACTGCAACAACATTTTGACATATGTTTAGTCAGAAAGGTGTGTCTTCCATAGGCCTGCAGACAAGATGAGCCAAACAGCCAGATAGGCCTAGCTCCCGCAATGTAATTCAAATGACATGTTTTGTAGCTTAGTTTGTTGCAAACCACTCCAGTTATTATTTTTTTTTAGAAAGGTTCCCTTTAGGAAAAAGTACACCATAATTACTATATTTATTGTAAAGCACTGCATTAGCATTTTTCTTTCAATGAAGTTCTACTTAAATGTTATACCTGCTGAGAAATGACTAAACACCTTGGATACTTTTATTTTGTGTGTGTATATATATATATATATATATATATATATATATATATATATATATATATATATATTATTATCATTCATAACCAGTGAACCAGTCATAACCTCCCTAAACCTTATTTCATATCAACCAAAGATCCTTTAAGTTCAACTAAACTGACTGGTAAAACACCATCATTAAAATGTTCCAAAGTCCAGCCATTATAAATATCAACCTTGTAGACATATTGATGTATTTGCTGTCATCTTTTTTGGAAACCTATGGCAAACGCAGGCTCGTGGTCATTTTCGTAAGGTCGCGTGGTTTACGAATTGCTCACAGTGCTGAAATGTGCGCTCAGAATAAAAAATATTTGCTCAGTGCTGAAAACCGGACATTTTGAGATGTTAATGACACATTGGGAAAATCTGACCGATGGTTCTTCCGAAGTAGGTTGCTTAGATACTAGTCACTTAGTTCTTATTACTGTATGTTTTTGTGTGAAGTGAATGGGATGTGAGTGGACAGATCTTTATTCCGCCTTTGTCAGGTATATTTGTCTCAGTCTCTCTGTTACCCATCTCAAGCCAGTCTTTTGAAATGAAGAGTTTAAAATTGACTGTTGCAGGGGGAAACACTACTCAAAGCAAATCTAATACTGCAGCTCGAAAATGTATAAATGAACTAGTTCACCTCATATAGCGAGAAATAATGTGCCTGTGAGCACTGGGGGCTGGGCCCCCCTAAAGACCAGATCCTAAAATCGCCCCTGCACATCACAACATTTTTTCACATCTAATTGCGATCAATATTGGAGCAATTAATCAAACAGTAAAGATAAGGTGTTGTGCGCCCTCACGTGGTCAAAAAAACACAATACAGTTTTCCCCTTGAAATAAAGGCCGGTCATGCATGCCATTCATAAAACTGTAGGCCTAAAGATTATCTTGTGGCTACATTAATTTATCATTTTTATCTTCGATACAGCACATATGATCATGTGCAGAATATGGTGTTGTGGTAAGATCACATTTGGTAAAGGAAGATGTAAAAAGTCCAGGAATCCTTTAATAAGCTTTAAGGTGAGATGGTCTACTGTCGACGTGAATATATGAACTGAAAGCAAAGGTCTATGTGTGTGTGCAAATGAATCGATGACAGCCTGAGAACCTGAACAGTGTTATGGTTTGAGAAACTCAAAGATTTTTCCGTTCACGGCCAAACGAGGGCGCCCTCACTCTTTAAACCTTTGCTTCTGTGCACCTGCCACGAACAACGCCTGGCGTCACATCGATTTGTATAGTCTTGAGTTCTGTAAGGTCAGTTCCTGTGCAGCTTTATGAATGTAAGTCGCATATCCAACAGCTATAATTTATACAGTGGTAATTTTGCGTTGGAGGCCTCCACCTGTCCCCAACAAAGCTGACTTACATGGCCATATAGCCTACGCCCAGGCCCTGGCCGACTTTATGTCTAAATACGAGCCTCGTGTTTTTTTTTTATTGGTTCATCAAATTAAGTTGCCTTATGCGCTTAGCCAACATTGGCCCAGCGTTATGTGCGAAATGTCACACATAAATAGGCTGAAATTTGATCATATGCCCGAGTAGGCATGATGTAAGTGTGTCGCGGGCGAGAAAACTGCCGTTGTCCTGTCACCGGTTTGATGAATTCGTGAATTTGTTTAATCGAATCACCGCGCAGATGGTCTCTATTGAGCGCGTGAGGTGGACCCGCGGGATGCTGGGGCTTGATCACTGAATGCGGCCCCAGACCCTCCGTAACCTCCCATATGCGCGTGGCAGTGGTTTTTGTGTGACTTTGTTGGTGAAAATGAAAATGCAGACACTCCATCTTCGTAAATCGAAGTGTTATGTGCTTATAATTATACACCCTTTAAGTTCACAGCATACTGTGGAGGTGAAATCAACGCCGGCACTGTGGGTCCCAAAAAGGCCCGGGCTGCGATAATAGGCCTAGTTGATATGTAGGCTACACCCTGCGATAACTAGTTCACTTGAATTGGTAGTTGTTTTCATTTGTTGAGCCTGAGGGAAATAAAACTAACAAACTAAACCACTAAATTAGTTTTAATTAAGGTTCATATGAAAAAAGTTACACTCAAGAAACTCCTACACAGGTCCGAGAGTTAGGCTATTTCTCGCGATCATTTTATATAGCAGAATGTTTTATTCACACGTTGGAATAAAATTATTTCATTAGGCCTACTTTATAGTTAAAATGTTAATAGTCTTTGAGATCACGTCCGTTCGCAGCAAATCTGTCCGACGTGTCCAACTGTTTAGCGCTTGTACAGATGGTCAAAGAGCCAGCGCGTGCGGGTCGCATTGTGAGGAGTGTGTCGTTCTCTATGCGCGAGTTAATTAGAACAGACTGTCTCCCTTTTACCACCCTTTTTTCCATCTCCTCTTTTCTTCCCTACTCCCCCCTCTTCCCCTCCCGTCCATCTCCCTCTCACTCTCTCTCTCGTTCCTCTGTCCCTCCTCGGCCCATTTCCATCTGTCTGCAGACAAAAGGGCCGCGAGGCCGGCTCGAGCCCAGGGACCCTGCTGGTGAAGTGGGCGGGAATAATGCGCTGCCTCCTCGCGGCTGCATTTCAACACATGGATCCAGCCTTTTGTGTCATATTGAGGCTCGCAACGAATAGCAGGCACTTCACAAGTGCTGCTCTCAGCACGGACCAAAGGATATGGAGGTAGAAGCCATAAGGCGAAGTAGAACAGAAGTGGATGCAGGCACTTTGAAAACCGTTTTAATTCTAATAATGGTGAAAAAAACACAACCAGAAAAGAAAGGTTGTAATTCTCAGTCACAATAGTTGCGGGGATTTCTTTCTTCTCGTCGGCTGATGAACATATGGTTATGTTTTTGTTGTGGCCAGACCTAAGCAAGAGGCCTACATTGGCATAAAAACACAGACTAGGCCTACATAAAAGACAGACCTGGCCCAGATTGCCCGGAACAGAAGGAGGTTGCGTCTAACCACACTACCTGAGCGTTCTGCAAATCAGTGGTTGCTGCTAATAGAATAAGGCTGGCTGCTTGACAGACAGGCTGACATATGGTCTCTCAGAAGGGCTCTGCGCCATTACATAATCCTAAGGACACACATGGGCAATATGGCGCTTTCTCACACACTGACATACATAGCCTAAGCCTGTTGGAAAAAACCTAGCGTCAGCAATGTTGCCCCCCCCCCCCCCCCTCTGCTTCTATTCTTTCAGTCTTCACTTTCACTCACAGCCTATCTTATTTTAAATCCAGCGGATGTGTGCAGCAAAACACACTGCTGGTTAGTCTCTCTTGTGCTATTAATTATGTTATTTTAGTCGTTCTTCAGTTACAGATGTAGGCTAAGTCTACCCGTTGCACTTATAATGTTTAATCCACTTAAAAAACTAAAACTTTCCACAGTTGTTGTCAGTGTCATCGATACGTTTCGTTAGTTTACTAGGCGATGCCTGTTTATCAACATAACTGGCTTTGCAAAATCTCCTTGCATAAGGAAGCATTGTGATTTTAGTTGCATAAAGATAGGATAGTGGTCAGAGGGGGAGGGAAGATATTTTATAACTTAACATTGAATCTGTGGGCTCTTATTGTAAATAAGATCAATGTGAATATTATGATTTCCAAATTTGTCCTGAAATGACACTACACATAAGAAATATTTTACAAGAGACACTTTTGACAATGGCAATAATAACGATAAGAGATTTTTTTCTGCGCTGCGATTTACATCATTAAGGCATTTACACAGCTCATTACACCAATCTGTATATAAATACACCTTATACAACTCGGCTGAATAATAATTTGATAATACGCAAAAGACGCCTTTTGGTAATGAGGATTTAGTCGGCAACTTGCAGCCCTACAAATGATCAACAGGCTTACTTCAAAAAATGATTATTCAGCCTACCGGTGTTGTTGAAAACGAGAGGCAAAATATTGTCACAAAGACACAACACAAACAATCAGATCAAAAGACTGATGTAGGCTAAAGAAAGAAGGAAAGACGAGTAAAAATGGCCTTGTTGCATGCGTGAAAGTTGAAATACAATTGCCAGATTTTCTCCCAAATTATGTCAGTGGCTTTCCAGACCCTGAAAACATGATTATTCGAGTTATTTTTTATGTTTAAATTACTGGGTAATATCTTACTCTTCCGTTTTTAATTATTTCTTTGTACTAGCAATTATAAGTTGTAGGCCTATAGGCTACCTGACGAAAGCTTGTTTCCAGAAGTCTTTGGCCCAATCCCATTTCTAATCTCTACCCCTACCCTTACCCCTACCCCTTTGCCCTCGCTTTTTCAAACGGAGCCATAAAGAAGGGGTAGGGAACATAGGGAACGCTAGCCCTTCGAAATGGGATAGCCCTTCAACAATTACGTACGTCATCAGTACGAAGCGTCAGCTGTTACGTTACCGGAGAGCGACAGCTGTCACTCACCAGACTTAAACAAACATGGCGCCTGCAGCTGTTATTAACACAATGCAACATTTCATCAAACAAGTTTTAAAATCATGAATTACAAAGAAAATACTTTCATATGTGTGATGCTTTCCCTGCTGTTTCCGATATTTTTAAATGGACTCGCGCGATGTTTGTTCTTTAATGATCACGGGTTCGCAATGCATTGAGGGAAATCAGTCTACCCCTCCGTTTGAAGT
The DNA here is from genome assembly GCF_963457725.1 of Sprattus sprattus. Lineage (NCBI taxonomy): Eukaryota > Metazoa > Chordata > Actinopteri > Clupeiformes > Clupeidae > Sprattus > Sprattus sprattus. The sequence goes on from NC_137924.1 coordinate 28,677,194, forward strand.
GTGCCCTCGGAAAATCTCCGTTTGGAGGGGTAGAAAGCGCTTCCCCTTCCCCTACCCTTCTGTCTTAACGTGAATTGGGATAGCACTACCCCTACACGTGAACGCGCAAAACGGAGGGGAAGGGGAAAGACGAAGGGGTAGGGGGTGAAATGGGATTCAGCAGAATGGAGAAAAAGTAAATTTTCCAAAGGATTTGCAAGCTGTTCTTTCACCTTTATGTTTACAGAAAAGTTATCATAACATCATATTATTTTTCATTTTGTATTTAACTTTGACCTTGTCTATAATGATGTTGAGCCCATATCATAAAACCATCAGCAAAGAGTAGGCTAAACATCCCCAATTCACAGTAATCCTGATAGCACCTACTTTCAAAAATAATAGCACGACTTTAGTTTCTTTCATGTTTATTTGTATACATTTTGCCAAGCCTATGTCTATATGCATACGCCCGTAAAATCTCTCTCACTATCTCTCTCTCTCTCTCTGTCTCTCTCTCTCTCCCTCACACACACACACACACACACACACACACTTTTCTCTCTCTCTCTCCCTCTCTCTCTCTCTCTCTCTCTCTCTCTCTCTCTCTCTCTCCCACGGGAGGCACCAGACGGACCGTAATTTGGTTGTCTTGGCTCGTCTGGAGGAACACCTGCCCCCTCTCTGGGGAGAGAGCAGCGCCTTTATGCCGGGAGCGGAACGGAGCCGCAAACACACGCCCGGAGACATCTCTCCCTCGCCGGCAGGCTGACCACATCCACACCGCCCCTCTGGATGCGTTACCGGTTGTAATAACCATGAGCTTTTTGGCATTTCACGTTACCTTGGGCCTCCTAAAGAGAACGTGTGGTGTGGTTGTACAGACTATCAGTAATCACTCTGGCATATCCAGTCAAGCTGCTAATGTTGTGTGTTGAGCGATGATGACTGCGATGATGGTGGTGCAGCAACCCACATTACTCTGCAGTTTGACGCCTTAATGGAGATATATGTCTGTTTGGTAAATTAAACTGACAGTAGTTAGGCCTAATTTGGCTACTGCAATTTAAAGGGCGATGGTCATAAGTAAGTGCATCGATGCATGTGTTCTCTTAACTTAAATTAACGTGCGGTGAGCTTTTCTAAATGTTTGGGTTAATCTGCTTTACGAAGGGAGACATGATTCACTGTCATCGTTTTCTATTTGTCATAAACTTTCTATAATACTGTTAATAGCGCCTTTTAATGAACAAATGATCAAAAAATAAACATGTTTCGTTTTTTTAAAGATATTTATTTTTTAACAATCCACCGGAAAGATATGAAAACTGTGTTCGTTACAAACCATGTTTGTAATAGCTAACCCACTACAAAAGGACACGAACAAAACCCTGAAAAAACAGGAGATCTTTGGATAGCAGATATGATGTTTCTTTTTTTCTCTATATAAAATGAGTGACGTAAGAGGTTCACAGCAGACACGTAAATAAATAAACGATTTCTAGGAATCACATGTCAATAAAAATAATCTACTTTGAAATCAATTTTTGGTCGCAGCAGAGTTGGTGTCTCTTGGAACCCTATAGCCGTTTGAATGGTTTATTGCATTCCCTTCAAATTTCCTTTTTTTTCCCTTGAAGAAAAAAAAAACATGAATAGCCTATACTGTAATAATCACTATTTCACACCTGCACGGAAACGTTTTCTTACATTAATGACGTGATTCATTGTAGGCCACAGATTATCCAAGTTATTTGACCATCTCATTAACACATACAGAATATCAACGGGTTTCACCCAATGAGAAGTGCTTCTCGTTTTCATGGATATGATCAGAAATAAAATATTCACAATAACGAATTGCTCGTCTCACAACAATTAAGCCTACAATTGACAAAACATCACTGAAAAGTGCAATTGAAGAGCAACAACATCACTTCCGTTGTCCACACACCACAGTCTAATACATAAATAAATAAATAAATAAATAATGATACAATAATAAATATAAGTATTTGTAGGCTAGACGTTAACACCCGACAGGTCGAAAAGGACTAATTTCTAACATAAACATAAATAATTTATCAACATAAATGGCTAATACATACATCATAACTAAATCAAAACCACGGTTAAGGTCATTAGTTCATAATAGGTGGCACTTAGAACGTTAATTATTTATTTTGTTCTCTCTCTCTTTCTCTTACTCTCCATTTTCATATGTAATGGACATCTCACTGTCCTCCTTAAGAAGGGAAAAGACAAGGGGGGGCTTGGGGTCCTTGTTCCCATCTCTGAAGCAGTGCCGGCACACGGAGACGCCTAAGCCTCGTGGGACTCGGGAGTGAACAGTATTGTCTTGGAAACCCACACGTCTCCAGGCATGAGACTCGCTTGTTATTGCGCTTCACTCATTTACGCAGCCCGCTGCCCTGGGGCTCGCTGCCCGGCTACAGGTCTTGCAACCCTAACGCACTTTTCCTTGTGAGCAACGTCAGCCTGGCAGCCGGACACGTAAATAAAAGTGATACACTACTAGAGTTTAGTTTTCTTGACATCCCGTGTGGAAATTCACTGTTTCCATCGACTGTTCCTGTTCGACCCCAGTTCCAAACGTGTGTGTGTGCGCGCGCGCGCGTGTGTGTATGTCTGTGTGTCTCATGTCAAATGTCTTGAATGTCTCAGATTTTCTCCTGCCTTTAAACGTCCAACACGTGGTTCAAGTAAGAGATATAGCAGATTGCCAAGCGCAGGATTTCGATCTTGGAAAGCTTCTTATCGGGAGGAAGGGTTGGCAGAAGTTTCCTCAGCTCGGCGAAGGCCACGTTAAATGCCTCCACCCGTATCCGCTCTCTTGTGGCGTGAGCGGATCGGTACTTTGCGGTGGCACGTCGCCGCCGTCTCTTCTCCTCACGCGTCAGGGGTTGGGACTTGCCACCAGGTTGGTCACCCATACATTCGACTTTGATCACATTTAGGACGGTCTCTGGATCGGACTGTCCCCAAGGAAGGTCCGAGTCGGTTTGATCAGGGCTGAGCATCATTTTCAGTGTGGATGTGTGGCTAAAATTGAATAGGTCGATGTGGTAAACCTGCACCCCGAGACAAAACAGGAAAATATAAGGGTGAGAGGATTGTTCACATACACTTGGGGCATGGCAAGAGACAACATGTTTCGCCTGAGGCAACTTCTCTCTATCTCTCTCTCTCTCTCTCTCTGTCTCACTCAGTCAGTCACTCATGTAGCCCCTGTGTGTTTTAGAAGAACCAAATTCAGATTTATGCATTCACCAACTCCTTATAAGTGCTACAGACAAGTTGTGACATGAAGTAGGCTACACATTTTGCAATTAGTCAATTCGTCGTCTAATTAACTCGGTTTATGAAGCTTGCTAAAATCATTCATCAATATTTTATTGTAAGTGGAATAACGTCAACCTCATTAATATAGAAACACGTGTTCATATGTTGCACTTGTAATCCAACATTTTTATGAGGAAACACAAATGGATGTTAATTCTCGCTGGAGCTATATAAACTTTTTATAACTGTGTGTATCACCCAAAAACCTAAGGGATACCAAAAACACTGCCTTCTGGGGTTATCTATATTTTTAAGCATTTAATTTGGCATTTTGTCATAAACTAGACAGAGAGTTGACAACGAAAACTGCCAAATCACATTGACTTAATGAAGTCCATTGAATATATTTGTGCAGAGATGGAGGTGCAGACTCATAGCCGACCATCTGTCGTGCGAGACCGAGCCTTATGAGAGGGGGGAAAACACGCACACTCCATATGACAGGCCAATGTGTGAACATCAATCTGTCGCGAGGAGAATCACAACATGGGCGACATCCCCTCTGGATTGGTATTTAAACTGAATTCAGAATTCTCGAAATCAGTTTTTTTGTTTTTCAGGTTAAGAAAATGAACTACACGTC
>NC_137924.1:28691118-28706118 GCF_963457725.1 Sprattus sprattus
CCACGAGCCCGGTTATTTTTGAAACCATGAACAGATGTTCCTGGTTGTATGTCCTGTCCACATGCTACCGCGCTTTTGGAACCCTGAAACCGTGGTTTTTTGAAACCGGAGTCCACGGTGGGGTTTTCGGCCAGGGTTGGTTTCACCGGGTGCGTGTGGACACTGCAACCGTGATTGTTTTTCCCGTTTACGTCATAGCTGCGAGCCTGCTTCACTTCAGCACACGCACAGCAACGACGTGAACGGGAAAAACATAGCAGCGGTTAGAAAAATGAAGTGGATGTTGTTTATTGCCATGCTGTCGGCATTATGTGGTTGTCACACGCAGTTGCTCAACCTAATGTAACAACAAAGGCGCCTAGACCAGCAGCGATGTCAGTATATTTGGACTGCACACTCTCCCAGTCCACACTCTCTTCTATTTTCTGAACTCTGTATTCATTTGCGATGTTTAGCAGCAACTCTACCTCGCTGTCCGTCCATACAAACGAGTCCTTGCGCGCCATTGTTGTTTGTATGGTGATTTCTTTTCCCGGTATCTTTTCATTGGTTAAAACAGCCTTCCCATTTTACCTTACATCGTCACTTATGGTTGTGGCATGTGTATTACACGTGCATTGTGTCACTTGGTGGCGGCTTCCACGGTTGCGTATGTACAGAGTATTTTTATTACACCACTCGTGTGGTCGCGGAGCAAAACTCCGGTTTCAAAAATAACCGGGCTCGTGGAGACATGGCCTGAGTTTCAATTTTTTTAAACATTTTGAAAGAAAGAATAAACGTCAATCAGATACTAAGGAAAATGTGTTTCTTGATCACTAGCTCAATTAGTAACTCCTGAAACTGAGACTACTTCACAATGAAAGATTGCCTCTCCTGGTCCCAGTTGCGTCAAAACTCTTTCTGTATCGATTCAAAGTTTTTATAAATACTCATTAGAGCCAGTCCTGTTATTAGAGCCAATGTCTCTCTCCTACTGTTCCTCAGGTATGTCTTAAAACATCTCAAGCAGCTAGATGACCTTTCCGCTAAAGCAGACAAGACAGGCATCAGTCAGTAGGACTGTAATCATATTGTGAATGTTTGGGTACATGACCACTCTCTTAGGATGGTGAATGTTTGGGTACACGTCCTCTGTCTCTCTTAGAATGGTGAATGTTTGGGTACAAGTCCACTGTCTCTCTTAGAATGGTGAATGTTTGGGTACACGTCCACTGTCTCTCTTATGATGGTAAATGTTTGGGTACACGTCCACTGTCTCTCTTAGAATGGTGAATGTTTGGGTACACGTCCACTGTCTCTCTTATGATGGTGAATGTTTGGGTACACGTCCACTGTCTCTCTTAGAATGGTGAATGTTTGGGTACACGTCCACTGTCTCTCTTATGATGGTGAATGTTTGGGTATACGTCCACTGTCTCTCTTATGATGGTGAATGTTTGGGTACACGTCCACTGTCTCTCTTATGATGGTGAATGTTTGGGTATACGTCCACTGTCTCTCTTATGATGGTGAATGTTTGGGTACACGTCCACTGTCTCTCTTAGAATGGTGAATGTTTGGGTACACGTCCACTGTCTCTCTTAGAATGGTGAATGTTTGGGTACACGTCCACTGTCTCTCTTAGAATGGTGAATGTTTGGGTACACGTCCACTGTCTCTCTTATGATGGTGAATGTTTGGGCACACGTCCACTGTCTCTCTTATGATGGTGAATGTTTGGGTACACGTCCACTGTCTCTCTTAGAATGGTGAATGTTTGGGTACACGTCCACTGTCTCTCTTATGATGGTGAATGTTTGGGTACACGTCCACTGTCTCTCTTATGATGGTGAATGTTTGGGTATACGTCCACTGTCTCTCTTATGATGGTGAATGTTTGGGTACACGTCCACTGTCTCTCTTAGAATGGTGAATGTTTGGGTACACGTCCACTGTCTCTCTTAGAATGGTGAATGTTTGGGTACACGTCCACTGTCTCTCTTAGAATGGTGAATGTTTGGGTACACGTCCACTGTCTCTCTTAGGATGGTAATCAGAATCAGTTCCCTGCCGCATCGTTGGGCAGCGGCAGCTTGAGTTTCAGCTCCACATCTGCCAAGCCCAGACGGGCATCACTACGCTCAGACAAGGCTAGGTGTGTCTAACTGCTTTTTTCCCCCTCTGTGTTAAAAAGTTCATTGCAACCACATTGCTTACTTTTTTGTATTTTCTGGGCATAGCTCATGTGTACTCAGGCTATGTGTATGTGAGGTGGTCCCTATATGTGTGTGTGTTCTTATGATGTGAGTTCCTTTCACATGTGTGTTCTTGGAAATTGTGTTCCTGTATACTGTATGTGTGTTTGTGTGTGTGTGTGTGTGTGTGTGTGTGTGTGTGTGTGTGTGTGTGTGTGTGTTTGTGTGTGTGTGTGTGTGTGTGTGTGTGTGTGTGTGTGTGTGTGTGTGTTTGTGTGTGAATGTGTGTGTGCACACATTGGACCTCTTTGTTTTCCGACACGTGTGTCTGAGGGTGACAGAGGGACAGTCTAATTGCTTTAAAGAGCAGAGAGAGAGTCTTGCCCCAACCCACCCCTGCCCCTCAGCACCCCTCCCACCTCTGTTCAACCCCCCCAACCCCACCCTCAGACCACAGACCAGGGGCAGAAGTCTTCTGTGAGGCTGCTGCAATTACGGTGGACAGCTGGTTGTAAGGCAAACACACACACACACACACACACAGTAAGACACACAGACAAACATGCATCCATAGCCATGTAACAGAAATGGACACCCACACCTACAGACCTACATACACATTGATATAAACTCACACACACACATACAAACACACAGACATTCACACGCAACCAGACACTGTACTTATGAACTCACACACCCAAAAAAGGACTGACACATTTGTTGTCACACATAATATATTTATATATATATTTATCAATATCTATATATATATTTATTTGTATGCAGGTATATACATTTACATTTACATTTAGTCATTTAGCAGACGCTTTTGTCCAAAGCGACGTACAAGGGAGTATACATGTAGTATATATAATATATATGTGTGCGGATGTGTGTACGTATGTTTGTATATGTGTCAAAATTGTTTATGCAAGTGCAAGTAATTGAAGTGACACAACACAAGTCAGCTGACATTAGATATTCAAGAATATCGCCCAGTAGGATTTCTTTCCCACTCTCTCTCTATCTCCCTCTCTCGCTCTCTCTCTCTGCATATCTCTCTCCCTGCATCTCTCGCTCTCTCTCTCTGCATCTCTCTCTCTCTCATCTTTCTCTCTCTCTCTCTCACACTCTCTCTCTCTCTGTCCCTTACTTTATCTTGTACTGCAACTCTGCAACCCCTTTCTCTCTGTCTCTTCACATCAATGTGTGTGTGTGAATGTGTGAGTGTATGTCTCCTCATGTGTGGGAAAGGACCACCTCCTTCTTCAACACCCTCGTCTGCAGACCAGAAACAAAACTGTGTATGTAGTTGTCAGTCGTTGTCACTGGCCAGATCATCAGTATTGATTTTCCTGCTCGTGAGTTGTGACAGCTTGACGAATTGGGGGATCCTCTCGACGAGTTAATACTCTCCTTTCACTGAATCAATGACAAACCATTCTGCCAAGCAGCTTCAGCACGAGGGCCGAGAAAATTGCCTTTAGACTCTAGTGTGTGTGTGTGTGTGTGTGTGTGTTTTTAACCCCCCGCCAAAACAGACTGGTGTAGGTTTCAAAAAAGGCGTAATCCGAAAAACAGGTCCAAATCAATGCCCTTTACAGCGCTGTTCAAACGTTTACCCGCCTTGCCTGTTGGTCTGGGTGGCACCTTCATTTGTTTGTGATTATTCAACAGTCAACACCCCTCGTATTACCAGAGACAGATTAAACACAACACCGTGGAGGTAATATATTACAATCTGATTCGCGTGGGCCTAAATTGCCATATAGGATTGGACTTTTCTTTAATATTGCCCTCCTTATTTCATTATGAGAGCGCCTGAAGATGTGTTGTGTTGTGTTGTGTTGTGTCGCGGGTGACACATGAATCAATGTGCTTAGGGAAAGCAGAATGGGTTTGGTTAATAATTCTTGTTTGAACAGAGGAGCCGGGTGTTTCATTTTTTATTGGCAACGCTGTGTGGTAAAGTTTGTGTGTGTGTGTGTGTGTGCCTTTGTGGCGAGGAGACACTCCGCTTTGAACAAATATCTTTCTTTCAACATTTCTACGGATCAATTAAGACCACAGTGAGCAAAAAGCTAGATGTCTACAAAAGTACTGAAACACACACACACACACACACACACACACATGCACACACACACACACACACAGACACACACAGACACACACACACACACACACACACACACACACACACACACACACACTTACAAAGACAAACACACACATTTCAAACAAATACCCACACAAACTCATACACACACATACATTCTCTCTCTCTTTTTTTTCTCTCTCTTTCTCTCTCTCTCTCTCTCTCTCACACACACACACACACACCACAAACTCACACAGACTCACACACACACACATTCACACAAATTCTGTGGCAGCGTCTGTACCCTGAGGGCAGTTAACATATCTCACTGCATGTGTCCTGGTTCCCATGGTGAAACACCTCACTGGGCCAAACACTATTAGACATCCAATTGTACACTACATTAAATGTACATCTGATGTATATAACTATATTTATGATCTACTGTAAGTTGTGTGATATTATAATTTAACTCTGTTAGATTTATGCAGTTGTATAATTTTCAGAAATACTTGTTTAATTTCCATCTCAGGGGGTTAATGCAGTGGGAGTCAGCTGGAGGAGGCAACTATTAAAGAGTATTTTAATCGCCATTTACCATCTCCTGACAGAGTTAATGATACTAGAAATTAGAAAAGGATAGAAAATGAAGGGGGGAGGAGGCTCTCTCTTGACTTAATGCTCTCTCTCTCTTTCTTTCACTGACTCTCTGCCCCCTGTTTTCTCCCAATCTCTCTCTCTCCCTCTCTCTCTCTCTCTGCATATCTCTCTTGGGAGAGTGTGTTACCAGGCATCTGTTCCCTTTGTCTGTGTGGCATTGCAGTCGGGCAGGGGGTTGGCCAGTTCTCTGGGGGCCTTTGTCCAGGCGGTCGTGTTGACAGACAGGGGGTGAACAGCCCCTCCAGGATCCCTGGTGCACAGGGTGTGGAGGACAGGCTGCCACAGGGGCCCGGGTCAGGAGGCTGGTGCCGGGCTGCCTCTTCCCGATCTGAGTGCCTCGAGCCTGGGGTGACTCAAGCCTCGGGGTGGGTCCTGCCGGAGATAGGTCATCAGACAAGCGTCACTGTCAGGCTGTCAGTCCGCCCATGCCTACGGGCTGCCACCCACTGAATTGTGGCTGTTTATAACGATTTAGATGTACACATGACACACCAGCACACACACACAAACACACAAACACACACACACACACACACCCACACACACACACACACACACACACACACACACACACACACATACACACACACACACACACATGAAACGCCAGCACACACAAACACACATCAACGCACACACACACACACACACACACTTCAATTCTCTTCTATCTACAGATCAGTGTAATATTACACGCACAACACATGGATGTGCACAAATATTAAAATCGTATATAACAATTTTACGCCTACATGTGTGGTTTCTCTGTCATTATTTAGATGAATGCATGACACCAACATTCAACACACTCTCTCTCACACACACAGACACACACACACACACACACACATACACACACTCTACCATCTCTCACTCTTTATCTCCCTGTCAACCACACCCTCACACACACACACACACACACACACACACACACACACACACACACACACACACACACACACACACACATGTGTTTAATGTGCAGCTTGGTAATCAAAGCAGGTAAACATGAGGGCATAGGCATCACCATCAGAATCAGTGTTACCGTGACTCTGAGTCCAGCAGCAGCAGCCCAGCGCTTCATGACTTTGTGACTGTAATTACAGAGTGATGGAGCGTAGAATCACCTCATCACAGAGAGAGAGGGAGAGAGAGCGAGAGGGAGAGAGAGAGAGAGAGAGAGAGGGGAAAGAGGGAGAGAGTGAGAGAGAGAGAGAGAGGGAGAGAGATAGATAGAGAGAGAGGAAAGAGAGAGGGAGAGAGAGAGAGAGGAAGAACAAGCGGGAGAGATTGAGCGAGGATAAAAGAGAGGAAGAGATAGAGAAGAAGAAAGAGAGAGGAATGGAGAGAAGAACTGAGAAAGAAAGAGAGAGAGGGAGGAAGAGATAGATAGCAATAGAGGGGGATGGGGTGGTATTTCAAAATATATGGAGGGACAGGCAGGAGGAGGAAGAGGAGGAGGGGGAGGTGGGGAGCAAAACAGGGCAGGCAGACAGACAGGGACAGTGAAACAGATGTGACGCTGAGAGTGGGAGATGGAGAGGACTCCATTTGTTTGTGTGTGTGTGTGTGTGTGTGTGTGTGTGTGTGTGTGTGTATGAGTTTGTGTGTATGTGTGTTTGTATGATCTGTATTACTGTGTGTGTGTGTGTGTGTGTGTTTGATGCTGGGTGGGAGATGGAGAGGACTCAATCTCTTGCTGTGTGTGTGTGAGTGTGTGTGTGTATGGTTAACAGGGAGGGAAAGAGTGTATGTGAGAGAGAATGTATGGAAGCCTGCTGTCTCATTTGTGTGAGTGTGTGTGTATGTGTGTGTGATGGTCTGTCTGTCTATGTGTGGTTGATGAAATAATCTTTGCAGGAGCCATTTCAGTATTTTTGTGAGATTATGTGTATGTGAGTTTGTTTGTGTGCATGCGTGCGTGCGCACGCGCGTGTGTGTGTGTGTGTGTGTGTGTGTGTGTGTGTGTGTGTGTGTGTGTGTGTGTGTGTGTGTGTGTGTGTGTCTGTGTGTCTGTGTGTGCGTGCACTTCTCTCTATGTGGATGCACAGTTGTGTGCAGGCAAGTGTGTTCATGATTGTGCACACATGTGTGATATCGTGTGAACATTGACTGAATGTGAGAATCCAATTTGGTCATGATGTGTGTATGAAATGTCGATGTGTAATGCTAAATGTGTAGAGCAGACATCTGCTTCTGTGTGGGTGTGTGTGTGTGTGTTAGTGTGTGTATGTGTGTTTTTTTTTCTTTGTGCATGTATGTGTGTGACAGTGTGTTTATCTGTGTGTGTGTGTGTGTGTGTGTGTGTGTGTGTGTGTGTGTGTGTGTGTGTGTGTGTGTGTGTGTGTGTGTGTGTGTGTGTGTGTGTATAAGTCAGTAGGTTTATGTCTGTGTGTTTCGTGTGTGTGTGTGTATGTATAAAAGTGTGTGTATGTGTGTTAGAGTGTGTGTATGAGTGTAGTTTTCTTCTGTGTGTATAAGACTGTGTGTGTATGTGTGTGTGTGTGTGTGTGAGTGTGTTTCCTCTTCAGGGTTGACCAGGGTCACCCCCTCCCCCCCACTCATCCTCCCTCCCCTCCTTCTGTTCATGGTAGACCTCAGGTGTGGCCCAGCTGAGGAAAGGGGCCGAGGGCCAGGGGCCGGGATGGGGGGTGGGGGTGGGGGGTGAGAGAGATGGGGGTGGGGTGGCGGGGGGTGAACAGAGGGTGAGGGGGTGCCAGGCAGGCCTGAGGCCAATGCTGCACCTGGGTGGGACTCCAGGGGCTATGGTTGGATTGGAGGTGTGTGTGTGTGTGTGTGTGTGTGTGTGTGTGTGTGTGTGTGTGTGTAGCAGGGTAATGTGCCATCTCATAAACAGGGCCTGATGTGTAAATAAGTGACAGAGAAATGAGGGAGAGATAAAGTGAGACAGTGAGAGGGAGGAAGGGAGGGAAGGAGGGAACACGAGAGAAAGAGAGAGAGAGAGAGAGATGGAGAGATAGAAAGCAATATTAACACCAGAGACGCCTGAGAGATATTTATGTACATGTTTAAATAGCCCAGCTTGGTGCAGTATTGATTACACATCCTAATGCACATGATCACATCTCAGCCTCGCACCTCTGTCTCCCTCTCTGGCTCTAGTGATGATGATGGTTGCACATCATTTTCAGATGATGAGAAATCACAGCTTATTGTGTTACATGACATGGATTTCTCAGCTGAGGAGGTGTTCTTCACATTGCCATCAGAGACTGTTCAAAGGCGGCAGGATGATTTGTCACATCAGCCATGTCTTAAAATAACAAAATACTGTCTTGAGAAGCAAGCGATCTGAAATATTTAGTTTTAAATGTAAATGATGTCCGCATATAGAGAGATAGATAGATAGATAGATACAGATATAGATAGATATAAAATAGATAGACAATATATTTGATAAAGAATATCACATTATCCTGTGCTACCATTTTCATAGAGTGAGGTTATATCCACAAATATGATTTTGTTTTAAAATGCATCACTTCTGCTACGTTTACGCCCGGTGTCCAGGGGTGATTCAGAGCCTAAAACAGAAACCTTTGGAAACACAGCTGGCCCTGTTTTAGTCTAAGAACTCTGGGGTTGCGTTTTAGTGTGGAAACAGAAATAGAAACTTTTTGAAACGGCGACACAGATAACACGTTTATTCCTGACAGGGTCTTATCAGCCACAACGTATCCCTTCCCTCAGGGGCGGAGATCCCGTTTCATTGTAGGGGGGGACAATACATGGCAACATTTCAAAGAATAATTCCGGGGGGGGACATGAAAAATTAGCTTTCACGAGAGCTAGCATAAACTGCTAAATACAGAATTCTCTTATCACATTTACAAACAGAAATTCAGAGTGATTTTTGAATTATCTAAACGGCATTAAATGCACTACCACGAAATATAAGAACAGTTCAAGGACGCCTCGACACGGAATCGAACATGCAACCTTGGAATTACTACACGACCTCTCTACCTCTATACCACTGTCGCCCCTCGCAGTCTGTACTAGCATAGTTGATCGAGCCCAGGAAAAAATAACATAACTTTACCTTCAGTTAATTAAACTAATAGGGAGAGGAACTGAGATGTAGACCTACGTTTAATAACCAGCATTAACCTGCCCCTGCCCCTGAAAGGACAGTGTCCTAACTGTCTAGCTAGCTATCTTAACAGTGTTAATAACTGGCATGCGTGTGTTATGGCAAACGTTCATGTTGTCATGCCAATCCATTAATAAACGTATGTATACTTGTGCATATCGATTGGAACTTCGTAAATGGAGAATAGAAAAACTTCTTCTTTACATGTTCTTACTGCGTTCGAGAATGAGGTAAATCTCTTTAAATATCTTTAATCATAGCGGGAGTGACAGGGGAGAGAGGAGGAAAACAATCTCACAACATGACCGTGTACTGGGCAGATTGACTGAATGCGGAGCTGTCGATAGCCCAGCCAGTTGGAAACAGCATGTGAACCAAACCACTTTGAGGAATAGGGGGATTGTGATTTTTCAACACTTAAAAAGTACATTGTTGGCCGTTTATATAAGCACCGCTTGTGTCGTCGTGCGTTTATTTCGTAAACATTTTTTTTCCAGTGTTTGTTGGGGGGAACATGTCAGGTATCACCTTACCCTTTTCCAGAAGTTTTTTTTTCAGATTTCAGGAGTGTAAGTATGGACAGAGATTTATTTTCTGATACAGACCTGAAACGCTCCTCTGGACGCAGATCGTTTTGGTTTTAAAATGAAAGCGCATTAGTGTGGACATGGTCTGAGAGGCCTCTGCACTATAAATGATTCATGTCACCAAATCATGGACAGACTTGATTTCTGAAATCACCCATTAAATGAATATAATTTCTTTGCTGACACGTTTACGCATTATTATTTTTTTTGTATCCCCCCCCACCCCTTTTTGCATTGTGTATTTCATTCTCCTCTCTCTCTCTCCATCTTTCCATCTCTCTCTTTCTTTCTCTCTCTCTCTTTCTCTCCACCTCTCTCTCTCTCTCAACCTCTCTCTCTCTCTTTCTCCCTCTTTCTCTCTCTCCCTCTCTCTCCACCTATCTCTCTCCCTCTCTCTCTCTCTCTCTCTCTCTCTCTCTCTCTCTCTCCAGGGATTGCCGGAGTCTGGCTTTGCCTGGACACCATCTGCTGCATAATGTAACGGGATGGAACCCCAAATTTTTCATTTCCACCTCCCCTTTGTCATCTGTGTGTGTGTGTGTGTGTGTGTGTGTGTGTGTGTGTGTGTGTGTGTGTGTGTGTGTGTGTGTTTGTGTGTGTGTGTGTGTGTGTGTGTGTGTGTGTGTGTTTGTCCACGTTGCAAGCCAGAGTGAAAGATTGTGACAGCATTCTGCATTGATTGCATGGAGCATTCACTAGTAAACTGGAGACACTGTCCGCCAAAAAGCACATTAAAAACGTAATGGAACACACAGATTCACAAATGCGCATGCACGCGCACACACATACCATCAAAAATATGGACTCACACACAAATACAAAGACACACACACACACACACTTAATGTACTCACTGTCCCCCTCCCCCAATCCCTTAAGGTGTGTATGTGGTCTCTGGCCTCTCTCTCTCTCCCTCCCTCTCGCTCTCTTTCTCTCTTATGGTCTCTCTCTCCCTCTCACTCTCCTTCTTTCTTTCTTCCTTTGCCCCTCTCTCCCTTGCTCTCTCTGCCTTTCGCTCTCTGTCTTTCTTTCCCCCTATCCCATGGGTGCTCCTGTGTGGTTTAAAGGCCATCTGTTTTCCCCCCTAACAAGCTTTCTCTCACCCTTCTCTCTCTCTCTCTCTCTCTCTCTCTCTCTCTCAATCTCCTGCTCTCCTTCACTCTCAGTCTTCCTTTCTTTCACTTTTTCTCATCCCCTCTCCCTCTCTCCTTCTGTTTCTCTTTGCCTCCACAGCCGTGAATAACGGATCAGTCAGATCATTTTTGAGAGGCGTTTAAAGAAGACACACACCTCATCACCGTGTCCTCAGCACAAACAAGCAGAGGTTTGGTTGTACTTGTGGTGGGTGTGCGGGAGAGAGAACGAAAGAGAGAGAGAGCGGGTGAGAGACGGAGAGAAAGACAGAGAGAGACAGCAGGTGAGAGAGAGAGAATGAGAGGTTTTGTTGTATTTGTGGGGGGTGTGCGGGAGAGAAAACGAAAGAGAGAACGGGTGAGGGATGGAGGGAGAGACAGAGAGAGAGAGAGAGCGAGTGAGAGAGAGAGAGAGGGAGAGGTTTTGTAGTATTTGTGGTGGGTGTGCGGGAGAGAGAACGATAAAGAGAGAGAGAGGGGGTGAGAGATGGAGAGAGAGACAGAGAGAGAGAGAGCGGGTGAGAAAGAGAGATGGAGAGGTTCTGTTGTACTTGTGGTGGGTGTGACGGGAGAGGTCATATTGAAATGAGCTTCCTCGCCAGCTGTCGCTGTGATGTGATGTGACAGGTGTCTGCACGGCAGTGACGACAGGATTGAAGGATTTTTTTGGGCTATGTTTCATGTGTGGAGATGTGTGTTTGTTTTGTCACTGTCTCTATGCTTATTTGTTGGGGTGTGTGTGTGACTGTGTGTGTGTGTGTGCACGTACTGTGTGTGTGTGTGTGTGTGTGTGTGTGTGTGTGTGTCTGTTTGTGTGTGAGTGTGTGTGTACTGTATGTGTGTGGTTGTTTCTGTTGTGTGTGTGTGTTTTTGTGTGTGTTGGTCTCTTTGTGTGTGTGTGTGTGTGTGTGTGTGTGTGTGTGTGTGTGTGTGTTTGTGTGTGTGTTTGTGTGTGTTTGTGTGAGTGTTTGTGTACTGTGTGTGTGTGTGTGAGTGTGTGTGTGTGTGTGTGTGTATGTGTGTGTGTCTGTCTGTTTGTGTGTGTGTGCCTGTGTGTCTGTGTGTGTGTGTGTGTGTGTGTGTGTGTGTGTTTGTGCTTCTGACTGCGTTTGAGGGTTTTTGTGTGTGTGTTGTACCCTGCTTTTGAAACGGCCTCCCCTGCTGGAGGTGCAGACACAAGGCAAATCTGAAATTGTGATTGGTGACCTCACGTGACCTGACATCACAATTACCCAAACATCAGAGAGGGAACGCACCCGACTCACAGCTCTTCCTCTGGCTCCCCACCTCAGCACTGTCTTTCATTCTCTCTTTTCCTCTCTCTATCTTTTATTCTCTCTTTCACTCTCTCTATCTTTTATTCTCTCTTTCACTCTGTCTCTTTTACTCTTCTCTGCTCCCCAGTCTCTGCTCCCTTTCTTTGCCTCTACGTCTCTCTTTCTCTCTATCAATTCAATTCACCTCACCTCACCTCAACTCAATACGCCTTATTCACAAAATCATTTAAAAACGGACATGCATTCAGGATAGATAAATATGAAATACTGAAATATTTTCTATGAGTCTCTCCTTCTCTTTTGCTTTCTTCCTCACTCATTCTCTTTCTCTCTCTGTCTCCCACTCTTACTCTTTAACTCTCTTTTCAGTCTCTCTTCCCCTCTCTCTATTTCTCTCCCTCTGTCTCTCACTCTTTAACTCTCTTTTTCAGTCTCTCTCCCCCTCTCTCTATTTCTCTCTCTCTCTCTCTTTGGAGGGAGACCTTGCAACCCAGATACCATCTGCTGTCGTCTCTTTTTTCTGCGGCTTCGGAATCAGATGGCATCAAATCGATCAACCCTGTCGTCATAGAAACCAGACCAAGGAAGGGGTGGCAGAGGAGAGGAAGAGAAGGACTTGAAAGAGGAAGAGGGCAGGGAAGAGTCAATGAAGGAGAGAGGATTATTTAAAAAGATGAAAAGAAGAAAGAGTTTTATCTTTGTATTTAAAAAAAAACTGATTTATAAATGTCTATTTCGATCTCAATGTTCTTCACTTACAGTTGCAGGCAGACACATGCCCACAGACACACACACACACACACACACACACACAAACACACACACACACACACACACACACACACAGACACATTAACACACACACACACACACACACACACTTTCTCACTGTCTTTCTCACTCATACTAAGAGTCAAATGCAGCGAGGCAGGGTAATAATCCTCCTTGGACTTCCAGATGGGATTTCTCACATACAAAAATGTAACAGATTGAATTCATACGTCTTCCTTCCTCCATGCCAATATTTGTGTATGAAAAACTTGATTAATTCACCTGTGGCTTCTGTTTGCTTTAGACTTTAGCCGCAGCATGTTAGCATGTGCTACAAACCCACCACCATATTGGATAATTGAGATTTTATAAACATTCTGGACCAACTGATCTCAGTCAACAAACAAACAAACAAACAAACAAACAAGCAACAACGGTGAAAGGGGGAGTCTGAAGACACACTGGCGGCGTTTTCAGACCCACAGAGACAGTTTTGATGAGTATCCCTGTCTGTCCAGCATGTCAGTTTGGTGGTAAATAATTGGGATGATCACTCCCCACCAGGCAAAGCCTGACATACATGCGTGCCTGTTTGTGGGATGGACCGTCAGACTCTGGGTGTTCAATGCACAGTATGGCCGAATCTCGATTCTTCCCCTTGCCCCTTTTGCTTTGTCTTTGTCTTGGTCTTAACCCTAGCACTTGCAAGTGTAAGGGCCAAGGGCTGAAAACTTTCCCCTATGAAATGAGACGCCACTCGGTTTCGGGTACGTCACTTGGCGTCCCTGGATAATACAGGATGGTACATGTAAAGCACAGGTCGATGTCTTCAAACAAGTGCAGTCATTCACAGATATCAAACGGAATTCGCGGATAAATTATCTGTAGACATGCGTGACTGTATGAGCTATGAAACTAGCGATTTAAAAAAAGTTTCAATTATGGTTGCAAATATATACGACTGTATAGAGCACAAGACTGTCGTAATTGTTTTGTGGACGGTACATGTAAAGCACGGATCGATGTCTCCAAAGCAAGTGCTGTCATTCACAGATATCAAACGTTATTCGTGGATAATAAAGTTATCTGTACACATGCATGGAGTCAGGCTAGTCCTAGCAAGCTACCATATAACCCAATGAAGTGGTGGCATACGTGCTAGCTGTAACCTAAAACTACCGTTTGAAAGCTTCAGTTAAGACCTACAATACTATGAATCGTTCGTGTCGTTCATTTCAGATCAAACCGAGTCATTATAAACATATAAAAAGTTTATTCATGTAAAATATTCCTCGCTTCAAGCAGCCATTTTTTTTGAAAATTCCCGAGCTGGGTTCGCTGTGTGCTCTGGGATAGCCCTTGGAGGAGCAAGTGAGCTCAACGATAATCTTAAAAACAAAAGCCATACACCCCTCAACCTTACCCCTTAATCTTGATCAAATTGGGTATTGAGACACCACTAGCTCTTACATGAACGCGCAACTTTGAGGGTAAGGGGTAAGATAAGGGGTAAGGGGAAGTATTGAGATTGGGCCTATATGTGACCCCCCCCCCCCAAAACAAAACACACACACACATACAAAAACCACACACACACACACAAACATACAAAAACACACACAACAAATGGGACATGGGACTGCACATTAACAGTCTGGAGATGTAATGAGTTTAGACAAAGGGTTGCATTGGTCCTCTCTGTGTTTGTCTTAAAACAATGAAAACTCCCTCCTACTCCCATTCCAGCTATGCATATCATCACCACGGAGACATGGGACGGGGAATTCTTCCGTCTGAAGAGAGAGAGAAAAAGAGCAAGAGAAAGATAGAGAGGTGGGGGGGAGACAGTGAGAGAGAGAGGGAGAGGGAAAGAGAGATAGAGGTAGAGGGGAGAGCGAGAGAGAGGGGGGGAGAGGGAGGGAGAGGGAAAGAGAGATAGAGGAAGAGGGAGAGAGAGAGGTAGAGAGAGGGGGGGAGAGGGGGGTAGAGGGAGAGAGAGAAATGGAGAGAAATGGATTGGGAATGATGATGGGCTGCTCCTGCCTGCAGTGTAAATGAATGCAGAGCTTATTCTCAAGGTTTCCTATGTGCTATTGATCCAGTGCTGTGGCCCACTGTCTCACCAGCCCTGCTCTGAGCCTGCTGATTTATTCATCTGCTCATGTGTTTGTTAATGG
>NC_137924.1:28713618-28716118 GCF_963457725.1 Sprattus sprattus
ACATAGTTTTGTCTTTCTCGCTCTCTCTCTCTCTATCTTTCTTGCGCTAATGCCATTCAGTGGTAATTACAGCGGAGTTGATAAAAACATAAAATATGCAAAGGGCCTGATTGGGTGTGTAATGCGGAGGGGGACAGCAGGTGTGATTTATCTTGGGCGATTTCTCAGCCGTAATTACAGCAGGGGCTGTGGCACGGGGGCCGTCAGGATGCTTGTTGAGGTAAATGCCTTTTTAATCTGAACCGTTAGTCGCGCTGATGGAGGCTAACGCCGACACGTACACACACACACACAAACATAAACAAACACACACACACACACACACACACACACACACACACACACACACACACACACACACACACACACACACACTCACACACTCACACACCAGTGGCGGCTCCTGAAAAAATTCTCGGGGGGGGGGGGGGGGGGGCAATATTTTTGATAATGATTTAGGCGACCCATTCAGTAGGTACATTACGTTAGCCGATTTACTCATACAGCAATACCTTTTTGTCCATTATTGGCAGCAACCAACAGTAATATATCCCCTCTTTCTACATAGCTAGAGTAGCAAGTTACAGGTGAAACGCTATGGAAGTAAGTTACATTCAGGAGTCTTCATAAGCAAACATGATGTGGCTCTACATTAAATGATCCCACTTTTTCATTATCCACATGTCTCAAACGTTGTATGATGTAACATAGCTGAACAGGACACATGATATGTCCACTAACAACATAAAGAAGGGGGCAACATATAAGTCAAATCCACCGATATTTATTGACTGATCTTGAAAGTATTGGCTTTAGTTAGTTCACACTGTGAAACCTATGAAAAATGACAGTGGTATATAGAAATACAGACCGCGTTAGCCACTTCACGACCGCGATTTTCTTTCGTTCCAATTTCCCTCCCTTTGTAGAAACCTGTTGAATGGATACATGTGGTCTAGGTAGTCCTAATTGTTTTTTTGGTCAGTTTATCTTCATTAGTACGCTGACTAAAAAGAAGTTTCTGTCAAAGAGCGGATGGAGTTGATGTACTGAACAGGTGCCATTTTGACATGCCTCTGTCGAAGCTGTGTGACGTCCTTATTGGCTTTTACCATAGGCTTTTCCATTACTTATGACAGCATGGAGGGGCGAGCCCTCCCGGAAACCATAGAGAATGCATTGAGAGCTCTGTTTTGTTGCTTCAGAGGTCTTGGCCGAAATTGACTTTGCCCCAAATTGCCCCGAAGAGGCGGGGCCATTTGAAGCACAACTTTTGCCTTGACTGCCTAGCTGTTACCTGATTGGACAATGACATTCAAAGGCATATCAGACGGTAGAATCCGACAGAAAAAAAATATGACATTTACATTTAGCTGTTTAGCTTTAAGCCAAGGAAATCCATTTACAAGGACATTTTTTTTCCTTTTCCCATAGACAGTCGCCCCAATCGTCTTATGGACGAGCCACCCCTGCCACACACACAAACATAAACAAACACACACAAACTCGCAATCATACACACACTAACACATAAACATACACACTCACACATACACATACACATACACAAACATTAACAAACACACACACACACACAAACATACAAACACAGACATACCCCTACACAAACATAAACAAACACACACAAACTAGCAATCATACACACACATACCCACACACAAACATAAACAAACACATACGAACACACACTCAAACAGACAAACAGAAACAAACAGGGGTGCACACACCCATGCATGTACACAAACACACACATATACACTAGAGCATGGCAACCCGACCCGAGCCCGTCGGAACCCATCGGGTTGGGCCGGGTTCGGACAAATATTAGAAATGTATAAGCGGGCTCGGGTCGGGCTCGACACATCAGCGCGATAATGCATTGAACATTCCAAATTTAAAATATCTTAATAAATAGTCAAGCCAACTGTCTGCTTCACATGATGCAAAAGTTCGTTTTTGACAAATAAAATAAATTACATTTAGGTCCTACATTTTAGGATAACAGCCTTCTTCCCGTGGCGGGAATTTGTTTATGTCTGTGACAACACGATTACAGGTGGCAAAATGGCATCACGGAGAAAGTTCATCTGGAGACTTTAAAATGATACTAAACGAAGGGAAATCTACTGTATGGAGATATTTCTGCTTAGTAGACGATGAAAATTCTAATTTGGTTGTTGGATATGTCCAATGTAAGAAGTGTGAAGTTTTAATGAAATATGATTGATGCAACTATATCGTTCTCCACAACAACATGAATTAAACCTCGGATAGTTTCAGAACGAACGTCAGCGTGCTAAAAGATCTTCAATTGTAAGACTTGTCTGTTGTGCCTCCGTTGGTGTAGCATGAAACGTGAGTTTTATTAAAGTATAGCGTTTGTAATGTGTAGCTATTTCATTCCGTTTGTTAACCTTTCCTGCTGTCTGTCTCTGAAAGTTGGAGATTGCAGAGGAGTAAAATGCTCCACGGCCGAAGT
>NC_137924.1:28721118-28911118 GCF_963457725.1 Sprattus sprattus
CCAGCTGAGCTTGCGATCTGCATATTCCTGTTCAAAAACACTACGGCTATAATATTATCCCACCGTCCACTGTACGTTTGGAGTTTGGGGGCCACGGATGGGCAGTCCTATGTAAATGTCATTTAGTGGTCCGTTAATTTGATTGAATCTTGGAGGGATTTATCGGCTTAATTAACTTTGGAACTCGGCTAGGCAAAGTAGACTTCATTGTGGCCCATGCAGACTGGATGCATGGGTGTATAAATTCTTATTTTCGCAGTTATGTTGTTATTGTTTACTTGTAGTTTACATGATGACGTCCGGCCTACAAGGTTTTCTGTCTGTGCATAAACATAGCATAAAGATTTCACGCAAAAACATGTCTTTGACGCCACTGAGTGGCAGTTCATAAATCTGCAAGGGCAACCTTGAAATTGGACAGGTTGCCACAGACATCATCTGCAAGTTCAAATAGGCTATGATTTGACCAGAGTGCCTATTTACATATCCTCCACATGTGCAAATCCAGTGGCCATTACTGAACATTTTAACTGGAGAATAACAACAGTGTAATAATGATATAACTATTATAAAAAAAGTGATAATCCTCAGTTACCTTTTGACTTATTTTCTTCTTCGAAGGAAATGAACATGATTTGAAAAGCCCATCTGTTCCCGTTTATTGCATGTTTATAAATGATGCTCTTGCGCATATTGCGCATTTCAGTCAGTAGACAAGCAGGGAGGGCAAATTCATTTTTTGGTATCCGGAACACCTGCTCCGTTCGCGTCGGAGGTCTGTGTTTAATTCACAACAGTTTCAGAGATTTCCTATTGCGAGCAGATGATATTTGATTCATCAATCACGCCAGCCGCCCCTCGCCAGCACCCACACTCGGGCGGGCTTGGATTAGAGCTCCAGTAGTTGGGTGAAAATACTGGGATTTTGCGAAGCCACTTTCCAATTGTTTTAGCTGTTTGACGTGATTAAAACGTACAAGTGCTTCCCTCTTGTGCTAATGAGGTTATCTTGGCTCCAAAAAAAGTCGCCTCCGTCGATGTTTCGTATCGAGTAGTGGGTAAACTTGCCCGCGCCTTGCACGGTTCCTCCGGGCCACATTCTGATCAAACACGCACGCACCTGCACTTTAGAAACAGCGCTGTCCCGTGAGACCTGTAAGAGCGGACTCCCTTGTTCCCGGCGCGTGGCAATTACGTGCCATCTGTTCCCCTCTGCGCCGTTCCAGCTCATTTTGTAGCTCTGATTGTTGCTGTAAAATTATACGCCAGAAATTGATGTTCTTGGGGACGGCGGATGACTGACAGACGAAAAATTATTTAATTCAGAAGTCCAGAACGGTACCAACTCCATTAGGGAGGAAAGTAGACACACAAAGCCCTACACAATCACATTTTTATTATTACGTTTCTAAAGATATGAAGAACTGATGTTGTCAGTTTATTTCAAAACACTTAAATGTAACACATCAGTGCTGGTTTTAATATTGACATAATTACCACATTTATTTGAATAATAAAAAAAAAAATCGGTAGGCCTATTTGATGGGTTGAAAATGGCTCAAAACGCCATCTACTGGTTTAAATCAACCTGAACCTTGCAAGGTCAATGCCGACGTAGAGTCCACCGGCTGGTACATATCTACGTAATTAAATGTATATTTTAACGCACTGTAATTATTTTCATTTGCTTATCTTGACACAACATTCACATGTTAAAGTTGGACCCTTCAGGTGAAAAATAATAGCTAATTGGTTCTGTGCACAGCAAATATTATTGGAGGAAACATTAGACATTTCTTCGTGTCTAATGCTCTTAAGTAGGCCTACTGCAATCTCAACACGATAATTACACAGCCAAGGCTATTGCTGTCATCATTCTTCCACTGCCTGGGATAACATAACATAAATGGGAGCTGATTTAATTCTGTGCCGCTATCGTGAAACCGAGGAACATCTGGATGGTGATGCCGAACAGGCCCACCAATAAAGCTGGAATATGTTTCAGTTACAACTGAAGTTTATATAATTTATGTAACGCACACACATATACTGAGGAGATTATGAACGTGTGTGTGTGTGTAGTCTGTGTACAAATATACTTATGTATTCACCACGTCATTGTTACTTCTTCTTGCAGAAGAGTTACATTAGTGTTTCGCTACCGACCGCATGATCAGTAGCCTACCTTGAAAAGCGAGAAAAGCGCAATCTCATTATTGAGTAAGCTACGTAAACCTTCCCTGAGAAGACCCGTTGTTCTTAAATTCAACGTGGCAAACCAGTGGGGGTCTCGAGGAAATATTGTTGGTTCTGGTGCTGCTTACCAAAGGCCACTGGTGTCTGAACGTTTCCATAAAATGATGTATGGACTGTGAAGGAAAGGGTTGTTCTATATATTTTCATATATTAAGGGGGCAAACTTGTCTGGGAATTCCCCGCCCCTTCACTGCATTTCATTTGCTCAGTTAGTCTGGCCAACTCCTAGTCTGGGAAGTCCCGCCCCTCTTCTCCGGCCAAATTGATTTAGCCTCTGAAGGGGGTCTGGCAAACTTAGGATAGCAGTTCACTTCAAGATTTCCAGAATCCTTGGAGCCAATCACAAACTGGCTTTTGGCGGATTTAAAATAACCACGTCTACGTAACAAAAGCGAAACTTAAGAGAAAAGCACAGTAAACTATATACTGCTCTCGCGGCTGTCTTGGATGATTTCAAAGGCAAGTTTTCTTTGAAAATAGAACAGAAACCTGCTCTGGAACAATTCATACAGAAAAAATATGTGTTTGCTTTATTACCAATCCTTGTATCATTGTATAGTATCGTTGGTCTGATTGGTTAAAGGCGTGTCCAATTACGTGAGTGAAGTGGACCTCCATTGAGGAGTTGGCTTGTCTGGGAATTCCCAGCCCCTTCACTGCATTTAATTTGCTCAGATAGTCTGTGCTTTTCTCTTAAGTTTCGCTTTGGTAGACGTGGTTATTTTAAATCCGCCAATAGCGCGCCAGGTAGCCAAAAGCCAGTTTGTGATTGGCTCCAAGGATTCTGGAAATCTTGAAGTGAACTGCTATCCTAAGTTTGCCAGACCCCCTTCAGAGGCTAAATCAAATTGGCCGGAGAAGAGGGGCGGGACTTCCCAGACTAGGGGCAAACTGCTTTAGTGTACACAGTAACATGACCACAGCAAATGCCTGAATAGAAAATATACAAGATTCAAGGGCTTCTGTAAACATATGCACCATTTATTATTATATAGATATTGCTAATAGTTAAATAAAAAAAAGACTTAGAATTTCACAATATTAGTCATTCACTGGAAAGATACGACTCATATCCCAACAAGTGCATAAAATGATCTAGAAATATACACAGTAATTGTCTGAGAAACAGACAAAGCATTTCACACAACACACAACAAACAGGGCTAAATATAACCTGAACCATTGTCTTGGACCATTCTCATGAGAACTAATGTCACTGCATATTCTGCTGCAGATGTGAGCCCACAGATAAAAGTCATGTGTGAAAGGAGTGATAATTGAGCGAAATGATGGACAGATCTGAAGAGGGACGTTGTTGGTTTTGTTCAGGGTGAAGCCTCTCTCTTTCTGAAGGTCAGTCTTGTTCGGGGGTCACCCAACAGTGTCCTGTCAAAGGCGATGAACAAGAACCTTTTATTTAGAGAACCTTTCAATTGGAGAACCCATTATTTGGAGATCCACAAAAATGACAACTACGGCACGCAAAAACATAGCTTTCAGAATTCCCATTTATTATACAGAAGTGTGGCACTTCTCTATATTTATTAGTTTTTGCCATTGTTATAGTTATTCTTAATTACACTCTCAGTTCATATAGTCATTATTAACACCAGGGCCGTGTCTAACGAATGAGCTGACCGGGCGGCAGCCCCGGACCTCGCCACCAGGGGGGCCTCAGGTCGCCCGATGTCGAGTGAGTCAACGGCACCGCACCGCGCATAACATTAGAAACATTCAGAGTGAAACAAATTATAATGCGCGAAAATGTCCGGTCAAAGAAAGCACGAGAGTGGGGCCAAAAGACTGGTCCGTGGACCGTGACCTTCTAATCGCAAAAGCCCTCAAGTGCAAAGTAAGACTGAAGAAGATTAATTCACATTTCTAAACTTTGCTTTGGTTCGCACCACATCATTAAGACAGGGATAAACGCTTGTAATAACGCGCTTTCAAATACGATGATGCAGGTAACAAGGCTTCCCGGTTCCATCTAAATGGGCCTAATAAAACGTAAATTCTTTCAGCAATTGAAGATGTATGAGTTCTTATCCTCACGCATATCGCTGCAGATTAGGCTAATTCATTGAAAATTATAGACAAATTATGTGCAAGCCAGTTAGACATAGCCTATAGCTAAGTGAAATGTTTTAGCTTAGCTATAGAATCTTCCATTTTCGCAGTCATGGTCAAATATTAGTGTAGAGGTTTTCACTGAGGTTTTTTGTCAGATCAGCAGGACTAAATAGGTTCTACACTCAGTCCAGTTTGTGAGGTATTGTGCAATCTGAGATGAAGCACAGCTCGTCGTTGCCTCATCGTCTTGCTGTCTCCTGTCTGTTTGAACAGGACATGCGCAAATTCAGCGATTTTGATTATAAAACTGCTCGAAATGATTGAAATCATGCAGAAAATACATTTATATCACAGACCAGTAGAAAATATTTCCTTTGATCGTTATTTGTTTTTTTTACTTTAATGATGACAGGTGAAGCGCTGCCTCCCCTGACCGCACGTCGGTGCTCTCGCATAGAAACGTGGGCGCGGAGCCAAGCTGTTGCTTCACTAATAGGCATATGTTTAATCAATTCGTTATTTCATTCCCTGGCTATTTAGCCTTGTTTTTGCTTTTGAATGAATGGAAATATGTATACATTTGCATTATTGGTTTATTATTGTCTACAGTGTAGTCTACTACATACATACATTTTATCCTTGGCTTTAAACTGATCATATTTATAGAGTGGTTCTGTGGACTTTAAAACACTGATGTGACAGTGCACCTGGCGTGGGTTTGTGTGCGTGTCACGATGTGCGTCGGGGCGATATAGGGGCCTCATCCTGGTAATTAGCCCCAGGCCTCAAAATGTCTTAATCCGGCCCTGATTAACACTGTATATACAACAACACATAAAGCAATTAGAATCCAATTTCAACACACCATGCTCACTTTTTTCATGTCTCCCAATTCAGCGAAAGAAAATGCAATGCAGTTGTATGATTAACCTTAAAAAAAAGGTTGCAGGTCATACCTCAGCACGATGCCAACCAGTAACCCAGCGGTCAGAGGGCCTACCCAGTAGACCCAGTGGTAGGCCCAGTGGTTGGCCACCACTGCTGGGCCAAAGGCACGAGCTGGGTTCAGACAACCACCAGACACAGCTCCACTGCGGAGGGAGAGAGGGAGAGAGAGAGATGGAGGTGGAGAGAGAGAGGGAGAGAGAGACGGAGAGGGGGAGAGAGAGAGAGAAAGGGAAAGAGAGAGGGAGAGAAAGAGACGGAGGGGAAGAAAGAGAGGTGGGTGTGAGAGGGAGGGGGGAGAGAGAGAAGTAGAGGATGGTGTGAGAGGAAGAGGGGGAGAGAGACGAGAGGGGGGGAGAGAGGGAGAGAGTAAAAGATAGACAAGGTGAAGATAGACAAGGTGCAAGAGAGGAAGACGGAAGAGGGAGAAATAAAATATATTGGAGAACAGGGACAAACACAGAGAGAGAGAGAGAGAGAGACAGAGAGAGAGATAGAGAGAGAGAGAGAGATGGAGAGAGAGAGAGAGAGAGAGAAAGAGAGAGAGAGAGAGAGAGCGAGAGAGAGACAGAGAGACAGAGAGACAGAGAGAGAGGTGGGTGTGAGAGGGAGAGGGGGCGGGACACAATTATAAGAGAAATGGATTCTTCTTGATAGATTTTCTGACTTGTCACCATGTTAGCTTTGCGAGGTGTTCTGTTCAAACAGATGTCTTATCCTCACTCTGGTTTTACAATTCACAGAAGAACACATGGTGGCACCCTCAGAACCACATGTAGTCCAAGACAAACAAGAACATTCGTGTGCAGTGATCATACAAACTACTGCACATGAAAGATCACACAAACACATGCTCACTAGCACACACACACACACACACACACACACACACACACACACACACACACACACACACACACACACACTCCCTCTCTCTCTTGAACCCAGCCATAGCCATAACAACACATATGCTGTCCTACAAATGCACCTGAACACACAAACACACCTGCAGTCACCCATTCCAACAAGCACACACACCTGAATACATATGCACACATACACACACGCCCACACACATGTATACTCACGCGCCCAGGATGCCCACACAGAGTGTGAGTCCAATACAGAAGGGGGCCAGTGGCGTTTTACTCTGATGGTTCACTGCGCTCAGGCAGACCGATAGCACCAAGAAGAACGTCATGACGATCTCCGCCACCAGAGCTCCGCCCACCTGATCATTAGCCCTAATGGCGTCAAAGGCTCCGCCCGACGAGTTAACAAAATTCTCATGTGAGGAGGCCACAGCCTGTTTTAAAGAAATACAATATGTTGTTTTACACATTAAAATGTATTTGTGCATTATGTTTAACCGTGTTATCATTTAGAGAAAATACTTTGTAATAATACAAATGTACTTTCAATACTGAACTAAACTGAAGTATTCCGAATTCACCATCTAATTACTCCACTCCTGTCCATCACTACTTCCTATGTGATCTATTCCCTATCAAACGTAGTCTTTCGCAGTAAAGCTCTTACCCTGGCCAGACCAGCGCCCACCATGGCCCCACAGAACTGAGCTGCCCAGTACGGGATGAGCATGATGATATTCAGACCTCCTGCTACGGTGACCCCTAAGGTCACAGCAGGGTTCATGTGGCCTCCACTAGGAGAGCAACAAAGGTCAGAGGTCATATTGCTTCATCAATATCAGTCAATACATTCAAGTAGGATTGAGACATATTCACAGAGATGTTAGAAAGGCTTAGAGTATCAAAAGTGTGTATACATATAGGGTAGAATATGTTAAGTTGTTAAATCTGCAGGTCCCATCATAAAATTTACTGTGGTTTTCGACTTTATTTTCCAGTGTTAATGGAGGTCCCTTTCTCAGAGACATGTAGTCTACACTTGTGCACAAACTTGAAAATAACTTGTTATAAAGTAAAATGTTTTCCTAGAATTGAGTATAAGATTCGGAAGAGACTACACTTGGACCCTTATCTAAGTGCATCAGAGGGTGTGCAGCAGTATGCACTATCTTGAATAGAAAAGCACTGAGTCTCTGCAGATGGACACCACCTAGCCATCCAGCTAAACAGACATAACAAACCTTGTACCCAAAGCCCTTGTACACCAACTTTATGTTGGCTGTTTGGCTCTCGGGGCTTAGTGCAACCTTAAAAAAGCCCCTAACCCCACACACACACCTGATTCCGGCCGTGATGGCGATGGAGATGGAGAGCGCCAGGCCATGAGCCACGGCGGGCTGCAGGCGCCCCGTGCCAGGTGAGTTCTCAATGACCGAGGCGCAACCTGAGAAGACGAAGAGCGCCGTGCCAAAAAACTCAGCAACGCAGGGGAGCAAGTAACGATCGTAGCGCGTGCGACCCCACTTGCGGGTGTCACCTCCACCTTTGGTCTTGCCCATGGCCTCCGAGAGCTCATGCACCTCTTTACCAGCGGGAACGGTAGGCATGGTGTTGAGATGCAAGACTACAGGACAGATACATAAGAGAGTGTTAATAAAGGACAAATATATGCCTTGATTGTATTTTGATTGTAGTCATGGGTGGATATCTCATGTGATTTTTTTTCATTACTGCTGACACTGGCAAAATAATAGCAAAACGTTCGTTGCAATGTTCAGTGACAGGGTGCATAAACTGTCACTTCTAGTTCACCGACAAGGAGTTTAGCAGAGTCTGGCGCTTTGAACCCCTTCATATATTCAGAATGCTTTGGTTCAGTTTTTCGGGGATTCACACACTCGCGGTACGCTTCGGGTTGGTAGTATGGTGGGCCAAAAGCCTGACCAACATAGACACCACCTATCCAGCTGCCCTGCGCTATAAAGCGCCAAACCCAGTTACTGCGCGAGATTGGTTTGTACTGCACACAAAAACATGTGGTTCCCACTATCCGCCCAGGCTACTACTTGTTGGTATTTGCCAGGTTGAAGCCCTTGCTTAGTTAGCTGGCTTGTTTTCCACGAAATAGAACACGTTTCAATCTAGAAGAAAGACTGCTGCAAATCATTGCATTGTATCAAATAAAATAGAAGGAGTAAACAGACGCACTTCAACGTTTATTCTAGGAATCAAATTCAAAACCAAAACAAAGGCACATACTTGTGTTTATTTAATTACTCTTTATTTACTCATAATTATATTCTGTCTGTTGTTTGTGAAATGTGAAACTCGATCCCTCTTGCGTGGTGGAACTCAACCTCTCTTGCACAGTTACATCCTCTCTTGGGCATAACTCGGGCGCTGTCGCGCAAAAACTGGGCTTCTGTCGCAGTCTTAATGGTCCTTCAACCTCTCTCGTGCAGTAACTCCCTCTCGCGTGCATTCGTTACTCATTGCAATTTTTCGTCTTATGTCCGGTTTGTCTCTTCATTCTACGATACTTCGCTAAGTGCGCCAAACTATGTCTGAAACCATAGGAAGTAGCGCGCTGCCAGGTCGGGTCGTGCGCGCTAACAAGGTGAGGGCCGGTTTGGCTCCCGGGGCTTGGTTGCTTTTTAAGTCTTTATAAAGAAAACATTCAAATAAATAAGCAGTACAGATAAGTGCTGAACCTAACGGTATCAGAAAGAAAAAAAACAATATGAAAAGGACTTGGAATGAACAACAGTCTACCACCTGAGGAATAGTGGAAAGCTCCGCTCATCCGCCACTCCAGAATGCTGCATCACTTTTTTATTCGTGCACATGCTCCTGAATACATTTTACAGTTCGCACACATCGGTTTTTAGTCGCAAATGCAAGTGAAACGATTGCAATGTCGAGCCCTGGTTAGCCTACTGAGCCTACTAATTGGTGAGTTAATAGCTAGCAAATTGAGGAGAGTTATTGAGCGCTGTAGCACTGTATATTTCGGTAGGCCTGGTCTAATTTTGGTTAGTACTAGTACTACTACTAGTAGTACTACTACTAATAATAATGACAACAACAGCAACAATAATAATGATTATTACTATTACTATTATTATTGTTATTGGTAGTAGTAGCCTAGTATAGTAGTCGTGGTGGTAGTTATAGTAGAAGTATGGTGAATAGCCTAAATGAGCTAGACCGACTGATTACATAGCAGCTTCAGTATAATTAAAAGCTGTTTATAGGCTGGGTAAGATAGGCAATTCATCAGTAACGTTTATCTAGTGCCAGAATTTAGGAACACACCCAAAGTCAAATTAGAAGGTCTTATCAGTTAAAACAAACTACAAACCTCAGTCAGTTTCAAACACGAATTGTATTGTCCACTTCTTGACAGGATGACATTGTTGTGTATTATTGTTATGTATTAGAAATTCACCTTCAAGACCTCAAAGTATCATAATGTTAATGATACTCAAAATGCAATTTGGTTTATGGTCTATTTTACAATCAATACATAGAAACACTATTTATTAACATAATAATAATTATTATTATATAATTATTTGGTAGTTGTGGTGTTGATCCACAGTATCTTGGAGATTACATTAAGAAGTGTTTTACCTTTATCAATGTGTTTGCTGGGATCCCTTTCTTGGAAGAGAGAGCTGTCTTCTCAGAAAATCTAGTGAAAGTTTTCTTGGAACGTCAGGGAATGTTTATATAGTGTAAGTGCAGTGTTCCGATCCATTGCACAAGTGGTTAATGGTTGATGCACTAGTACGGAAATCTGATGCGTGGATGAACTTTTTTTTTGCTCTGGCATGTGAGCGGTCACCTTGTGGTCAGGGGACTAGATGTTATTGGACATTAATTAACAATGGGGTAATGTTTAGTACTCACTTTGAGAGTGTGTGACCATGTGTGTGTGTGTGTGTGTGTGTGTGTGTGTTTGTGTTCATGTGTGTGTGTGTGTGTGTGTTTAGCCGAAGAGTCAAACTTTCACTCCATTATGCGAAGGTTATTAACACATCATGATAAAAGTGTTCTTCTTCACAAAAGCTTTTTCTCTGATAGGTCATGTTTATATCTCCAGCTCATTCTAGTCAAGTGATTTCTGAATCAGTCAACAAAGTAAACATTCACCTTGTGAGCAATCCCCAAAGACCGAAACACACACGGTTGTTACTTCTCCTCTCCGTCACAGCTTGAAAAAAAAAAAGTTTGGCCATATCACGTCCCTGTCTCTCTCTCTTCCTCTGAATTTTCTCTGTCTTCGGTGTCTTTGCCAAGAAGATATGGAATGATCCGAGCGCCAGCAGTGTCATGGCTGAGTGGGCATCAGTGAATGGAAAGGAACGGGTGCCAGAGGCTGCCTCTGCTCCTCCTGAATCTTTAACTTTGGGCTGAGCTGAGGACAGGGGAGAGGAGGGGAGGAACGACGTCGAGTTCCAGGCACACGTGCGAGTGGAGTAAGTAGTAATCCAAAAATACACACACACACACACACACACACACACACACACACACACACACACACACACACACGCACCCACACACACACACACACACACACACACACACACACACACACACACACATACGAACACACACACACACACACAAATGTATACACACTAGCAATAGCAAGCAAATAAATGATGTGAGCAATCAGACAGACTCAAACAAGGACACACACAATCACCACACTTTTGAAGAAATGTAATACCCAAAACATATGAGTGTGTGTGTGTGTGTGTCTGTAAGTGCACCCTGTGGGTTAATTTTGTAACCAAAGATTAAGATGAAAATAAAGATTAACACTGATTAGGAGACTGCTGTATTAGACTGTGGCTCTAGGCTGTGGTCGGTGCATGGACATAACAGGCCAAGCAGATCATGCATTTGGGGAAATTACCAGGTTCTTTCATGAGGTCATATGAAATGTGAAATTCAGTGCGTTGTAGTCGGAGTATATTTGATATGCTTTGCCTATCGGCGATATACTGTATTTAGAAATATAAATGGAAAATTGTCAAATGAATCTGAAGACTCTTTGTAGTTCATAATCATACCACAAAAAACATGAATTATAAACAGGTGGTAAACATAAGATATTAAATAAGATTTTCACAAAATTGTCTTTTTTTTTCAAATACACTGAAGAAACTCAGGAGTCCTCCATTTACAACTTTTTGCTGATCTTTTTCCTTTTCTCTGTATTCACTATCTCACTCTCTCTTTCAGCTTTTACTCACCAGCTATCCAAAGGCACATCAAAGCAGGGCACAAGTGAAGGTCACCTTAACATTCAACTTTTAAAAAGAAAATCCACTACCACTATCACATCTCACACTAAGTAAGTACTCTATTATATATTGAGGTCTGCCGCTTAAACTGGAAACATGGCTATATAGACAATGAAACTAAAACTTCAATCTTAAACAAAAATAAAAACATCAAACAAAAGAATGAAAGCAATTGTGTTTGTATCTTGCAGATGGGGCCGTTAGAATTTTACACAGATGTTCACACAAATTTCAAAAGCTATTTAAAATGATGTCCAAAGCTGGCTGCCACAGTATAGTATGACTCCAACACCAGGTCATTTAGATGGGAGTTTGGCAGCGGTAAGCCCATGATTTTTTCTTTCACTGGCTGTTAAACTTTGACTCATACCCCAGGGCTCTGGAAGGAGCCCAACATCAGTACATTAATCTTTCATAATAGCAGCATAGTTTGTTTGGTGGTAGCGAACGGCAACGATGGATGTATTCATGAATTAGGAGACTGTTTACTTTCTAAGGAAACATAATCGGTAATACAAATACAAATGTTGCCTAAGCACTCTTCAAAACATAACACTTTTTAATGAAAACAGTAGCTTTTCCCCCTTCAAGTTCTTAAGCAAGGTGCTTACGTTGCATGTAACAAGAATAAGAAACGAACTGCAAGACCTAAAATCACTTAATTTGTAATGGAATTATGATTTAAATGAATGCAAATGCAATTTCAGCAAAATAACTGGGGCTTACATAAAATTAAACAATTAGTCCACATGAAATTACATATTTTCCTCAAGATGTGTGAAGATAAACTTAACTTAAACTTATTTATTTTTTTAATTAACTTAAACTTATTTTCCACACTATTTGGTCGGAGCCTCTAGACTTAAAGGAATTTGACCCTCTCCTAAACTCTCCTAAAAAAAAAAACATTGAAGGACAATAAACCAACAACTCCTAAGAAGAGAAACATGTCAAACAGAGCTCAAAGTAAGCGCCAACGCATTACATAGGCTACAACTCCGAGATATAGGCGTCGGCTATCACATAACATTCTGAAGCCAGCCCAAACCACACACTAAAGCCGGTGTCATCATATTCACCCCATAAAACAACACACACATCAGTGCACCGAACATGTTCCACCAGAGAGAGGACATAATGGGACTTAATAGGTTATCGGTGACATAGCCGCGCCACGAGAGTGATTAAACAACGGTGAAATCTGGCCTGTCTTTGTGCTCCAGTTGCCGCCAGTTGTTGCAATCTCTACCGAAGACAAATCATTCTTCACCATCTGTGATCCCCATCACTCACGTTTTCCCTACAAACATAAACCATCGCATAAGTGATGAAGCACCTCTTACTGTCCCACTGTCCCGTAAAATATATCCAAGCGAGCTCTCTCATCTGTATGAACGGAAAGATAACTTTGTGCAGTGCTTATGAAATTAAGTGTTTGCCTCCATCTACTGGGCGTCTTCAAGAAGTGCAAGTTGAATACTTTTATATATTATATTCATTTGGGTAGCTTGTGATCTTTATATTGTATTATCTGTCAAATATAGTGCACATATGTAAAGTAAATGTTTATAGGCTCAGTATGTATGTCACACACATTGAGAAAAAAAACATAAATAAATCAGCAAAGCTGGCAACCTTTTTTCTGATATTGTGTAGTGTAGCAAACAATGTCAGTCACAATAAATCACCAGCTGATTAAAGCCATCGCAGCCAGGTAAATCACTATGCCATGTACATCATTATTCACAAGCTGCCCTTGAATTAATTTGTTGATCACTCTTCTCCATCTTTCCTTTCATCTGAATTCTCCTCTTCAGTCTGAGTCTTCACCTCCTTCTCCTCCTCTCCCTCTACCTCAGTCTCCCCTTCACCAACCACTTTCACCTCCTTCTCTCCATCTTTCTCTCCTTTATCCTCTGTCCCGTCTCCTCCATCTCCCTCTCCTCTCTCCCCATCGTCTCCTCCTCCTCCTCCTTCCCTTTCCCCATCTCCTCCCTCCCTTTGACTGTCACCTCCTCCTGGGCTCCACACTCTCCCTCCCACCTCCTTCCCAAGGTCTTCCTCCTCCACCTCCTCCCCTCCCTCTGCTACTATCCCGCCCCAGCCCTCAGTCTGTAGCTCTAGCTGCTCCACCCGCGTCTCCATCTTCAGCACGCTGGACTCCAGCTCCATCATCAGCCGGGCCAGCTTAGTGCGCAGAGTGTCCAAGTTCTGTTCCAGCTGCTCCACCTATGACGATGAGGTAAAAAATAAATAAATAAATAAACTCGTTGGATTGCCTCATCTTAGGTAGTGTATAGGTATAAATACATGAATTAATTGATAACATAAATAATCAATATTACTTTCTTTAGCAAATATTATGATGATGAGGTATATACAGCCGCGGAAAAAATTAAGAGACCACTTCAAAATTATCAGTTTCTCTGGTTTTACTATTTATTGGTATGTGTTAAAGTAAAATGTACATTTTAGTTTTATTCTATAACCTACTGGCAACATTCCTACCAAATTTCAAATAAAAATATTGTCATTTAGATCATTTATTTGCAGAAAAATGACAATTGGTCAAAATAGCAAAAAAGATGCAGTGTCTTCAGATCTCGAATAATGCAAAGAAAACAAGCTCATATTCATTTTTAAACTACACAATACTAATGCTTTAACTTAGGAAGAGTTCAGAAATCAATATTTGGTGGAATAACCTTGATTTAAAATCACAACTTTCATGTGTCTTGGCATGCTCTCCACCAGTCTTTCACATTGCCGTTGGGTGACTTTATGCTACTCCTGGCGCAAGAATTCAAGCAGCTCGGCTTCTTTTCATGGCTTGTGACCATCCATCTTCCTCTTGATCACATTTCAGAGTTTTTTTTATGGGATTCAGGTCTCGAAATTGGGCTGGCCATGACAGGGTCCTGATCTGGTGATACTCCATCCACACCTTTACTGGCCTGGCTGTGTGGCATGGAGCATTGCCCTGCTGGAAAAAACACTTCTCAGAGTTGGGGAACATTGTCAGAGCAAAAGGAAGCAAGTTTTTCTTCCGGGACAATGTTGTACTTTGCCTGGCTGAGGTTTGTAAAAGACCATAAGGATTGAACCAAAGCGGACTGGAGGGTGTCCTAGTTCGTCTTCTCTGATGAGTCCAATTTTCAGCTTTGCCCAACACATGGTCGTCTGATGGTTAGACGGAGACCTGGAGAGGCCTACAAGCCACAGAGTCTTGCACCTACTGTGAAATTGGACTCATCAGAGAAGACGAACTAGGAGACCCTCCAGTCGGCTTTGGTTCAATCCTTATGGTCTTTTACAAACCTCAGCCAGGCAAAGTACAACATTGTCCCGGAAGAAAAACTTGCTTCCTTTTGCTCTGACAATGTTCCCCAACTCTGAGAAGTGTTTTTTCCAGCAGGGCAATGCTCCATGCCACACAGCCAGGCCAGTAAAGGTGTGGATGGAGTATCACCAGATCAGGACCCTGTCATGGCCAGCCCAATTTCGAGACCTGAATCCCATAAAAAAAACTCTGAAATGTGATCAAGAGGAAGATGGATGGTCACAAGCCATGAAAAGAAGCCGAGCTGCTTGAATTCTTGCGCCAGGAGTAGCATAAAGTCACCCAAAGGCAATGTGAAAGACTGGTGGAGAGCATGCCAAGACACATGAAAGTTGTGATTTTAAATCAAGGTTATTCCACCAAATATTGATTTCTGAACTCTTCCTAAGTTAAAGCATTAGTATTGTGTAGTTTAAAAATTAATATGAGCTTGTTTTCTTTGCATTATTCGAGATCTGAAGACACTGCATCTTTTTTGCTATTTTGACCAATTGTCATTTTTCTGCAAATAAATGATCTAAATGACAATATTTTTATTTGAAATTTGGTAGGAATGTTGCCAGTAGGTTATAGAATAAAACAAAAATGTACATTTTACTTTAACACATACCAATAAATAGTAAAACCAGAGAAACTGATAATTTTGAAGTGGTCTCTTAATTTTTTCCGCGGCTGTATATAAAAAAGATTAAATAAACTAATTGGATTGCCTCATCTTAGGTAGTGTATAGGTATAAATACAATAATTGTGAATGTAAATTACTTTCTTCAGCAAATAGCAGGGACGTGCACAGGAGGGGGCTAAGGTTGCTCTAGCAACTACCCGTTTGCCCTCCTCGACTGAAGTTGCCCCTCCGAAGGAAATATTGGCAATATTTGGACCAGGGCGTGGCAGCGGCGGTTAGTGTGAGTTTAAAATGATATTGGCGAAATTTGCAATCAGGGGATAGGGACGCGGCGGTGACAAATATTAACGTGTTACACCTTTTTTTCCAGGGCAGAGAAACTGCCCTTCAAAATTCCTGTACACGTCCCTGGCAAATAGGATGTAGTTTTGTCAGCAGAAATCTATCTATATAAATCTATATACAGTCAGTCATACATGCAAAAAAATTCAGGGTTTCCAGCTCCTCTATTTAACACATAAAAGCAATAAAACACCAGAGTTACTGATGATGATTACAGCCATGATGTTATGCTCTAACATCTCTCTCTCTCTCCAGTTTTACTCCACTATAAATACAATACACCCTCACACACGTGCACACACACAGCACACAAACTCATACAAACACTCATCACACCCGGAGCTCATTAGCAAACCATGTAGTGACCCACACACACACACACACACACACACACAAACCCCTCACCTTGGATTCCACCGGCTCTTCCTGACTCCCATCACCAGCTGTCTCGTCCAGCATGCCCATCTTGGTGAGGATCTGGCGTCCCTTCTCCTCTAGGTGGCGCTTGGCAGCCGGGAACTCGTTCAGCGTGGCTGTCAGGTCCTCCTTGGACAGACTGAAGAGGTCCGAGTGGCCGATGCTGCGGATGTTTGCTGTCCGCCGGTTGCCAGATTTGTTCCCTTTCAGAACAAAGACAGGAAAAAGATTCTATCAGTTGTGTGTGACACTGCATTGCAAGGACATCCTGGCTCCATGTCTTTGCCCATTTAAACTTTTTCAGAGTAAATGAAGTTCAAGGTTGTGATGTTGTATACTAGTGGTGTGTTAAAGAATATAGAAGACCCAATAGTGATCTTATAAACTGTTGCTCTTTAAACTGCTGTCCTTTTGCTGGTTATTGTCTTATGACCCCCGGTATTTACCCCAGTAACAACAATGTTATTGACTTTGTTTATTTGTTCTTTATGTTCTCCAAAAAGAGGATTAACTCTTCTAACACCAAGCTGACCAAAGTGTCCCAGGTGGTTTACACCTATCTCATCAATATGTATTGTGGTCTAGGTGAAGAAATGTGTCACCTTCTAAATTACTGAGCACCTCTAAAACTAGATTCTTAAAATTAAAACTAGATTCTTAAATTTATTATTGCTGAGGTGTTATACAATATAATCATAAATGCCACGTTTGCCTCATGGTTTTAAGTTAGGTGAAATATCAGGCATGGCAGACTACCTCAAAAAAATGCCTTGGTGTTGGAAGTGTTAACTGGTCTTACTCAGTGCCTGGAGCATCTGAGAGGGAGCATGGACTGTGAGTACCTCAGCAGTGCTGGGTACCTTTGAGGTTGAGGATGCTGATCTCTCCAAAGAACTGGCTCTCCCCGAGCACGGCGTACTGAGTGACCCCGTCGTCGGCCACCACAGCCAGCTTGCCTTCCCTAATGATGTACATCTCGTGACCCACGTCCCCCTTCTTGCACACATACTCACCTGGGCTGTACACCTGCGGAAGACAGGGATGGAGAGGAGGGGAGGGAAGGAGGATGCAGGGGGGAATAGAAAAGGAAAGTAAGTGATAGAGACTAAGCATCGTGTCGATGCAGGTAGGTAACAGAGGGCTGTGATGTTAATAGCAGATGAAGGCTTTCAAACATCAACTGCTGTTTTAACAGCAGATTTAAATGGGTATGGGCATGTGGGTGACCTTCACATAAGTCAAAGCTGAAGGCCTTAAAGGATTCGGAATCTTTGTTTTTAACCACTAACTTAGTCCTGATTGGTGATCAGGCCATCTCATCCATGTAAAACCAGCCTGCGTGTTCTCAAAACAGGTTAATGTGTCAACGGCCACAGTACTGACCAAGGTGATTCATAGGACACACTGATTCATAGCACTGAAAACTGAAAAAACAGCTGGCTTTAATCTGCCAGCACATAAACTCAAACACACCAACTTTACTTGAAAGAGTAAGTCTCTTAGCACCAAGTCATGCAATTTCTGTTTGAATATGATTTTCTGTGTCCCACGATGTCTCCTGACTCAGATTTATGGTTCATCAAGCAAGCATCACAAGGGCCCAAGTTAGGCTAACTGCCCTTTAACAACTTAATGGCTCATCAGATAAAACTTGTTGAATGGTTGTGTCTCTCTCACCTCTGTCCTTTGACCTCCCGTGACCTTAGACCTGTAGGTGACCTTTACCTGTGGTGTGAGTTTGAGTACCAGCTCCTCCAGCAGGCTCTTCTCACAGTTCTGGAAAATGGTGACCTTGGATAGGGTGGGCAGGTGGACGCTCACGGCGATGTCCGTGCGGAGGGAATCTGGCAGCTGCTGCAGGATCTCATTCTCACGCGTGATCTTCCTGTGGAGGTAAGACACAGGCATTCAGTCAGTCAGGGACGGGGGGGATTAAGCCACCCCAGTGATCACAGTGATTGTAAAGTGTCCACTACACACGTCAGGTAGATGGCCAAGCACAGTTAAGAAGAAAACAGATGGAAAGGTGACCAAATTCAGTGAAAGAAAAAAACAACAAGTGAAAAAGCTTGTTGTCCATAATTCATAGTTTGGAAGTTTTTGCTGTTTTGATATTTACTGTTTCCTTACTGCTATGTATGGCTTCTGGCTTACAGTGATCTGGTGTGAGTGGAGGAGGTGAAAGGAGGAGGCACCCACTTGTTGATGTGCAGATGTTGATACCAGCCGTTGACGCGGTTGCGCAGGTCCTTGCTGATGCGTCTGCTGCCCAGGTAGCTTTTGACCAGCTCGTGGTTGGGGAAGAACACATTGTCCCTGCTACGCAGACTCGTGATCACGTTTCCCACGTTACCCACGATGCTAGCGAACACCAGCACGGCGATCAGCAGGTCGGCGATCATGAACAGGTACTCCTCCTCGCGCCGCGGCAACGGAGTGTCCCCGACCGTGGTGAAGATCTGCGCCGAGAACCAGAAACAGTGAAAGTACTGACGCTGCATGGAGGCAAACTCTGGTCGCGAAATATTGGGGTAAACCCAGCGGTCGGAGCCGAACCCCACGTAGTGGGACAGGGCGAAGTAGAAACAGGCGTTCCAGTGGATGAGCACGAAGATGTAGAGCATGAGCTTGGCGATGCGGAAGGTGTTGGGGTAGGCGGTGCGCGTCTCCATGCGGTCCAGGGCCTCGGAGAGGCGGCGGGTGCGGAGCAGGCGGTTGAGGCGCACCAGCGGCGTGTGCACACCCAGGCGCAGGTAGAGCAGGTCGGTGGGGAGAACGGAGACCAGGTCCAACAGGAAGCTACGCGAGAACACGTAGTGCGTCTTCAGACGGGAAACCTCGTGCACCAGGATGCCTTGGTCCAGGAAACCTGATGGGTCAGGGAGATGGAGGGCAAAGGTCATGTCTCAGCGTATGTGTATGTGTGTGTGTGTGTGTGTGTGTGTGTTCATTTATAGCCTATGTTATGTGTGTAGGTGTGGTTGTGTTTATGTGATCTTTTTGTTATATGTGTTCTTGTGTGTGATGAAAGTGCAATGTCTATGCATGTGTCAATGTCTCTCTCTCTCTCCCCACACACACACACACGAATATATAAGTATGTAGACATGTGAATGTGTGCATGTTTAGACCCACATTTTATTTTTTTTATTTAATTTTAAGGCCTGGAGTGAGTTAGGGACTGCATAGGGAATTTGAACGTGCTCTTTAAAAAACACAGAGGATGGCAGATTTGGCGGTTTTGGCAGACTACCTAACTAATTTGAGGTAACACAGCAAAAACACCCAAACATCCATAGATCCATTCTCATACTGTACATGCAAATAGCGCTTTATTGTTACCTGTGCGCCCCCTCACTGCCATATCAGCCATGTAGAACAGGTCAGAGATGTAGTCCAGAGTCAGCCAGGCAGCCAGGAAGTTCTCCTCTATGGCATAGAAACAGGCCCTGGGCAGCAGAGGTGAGGAGGGCTCATTTAAACAGGGGGCCACCATCATAACTGAACACCAGAACATGACAAAGGATGGCTTGGGCGAGAACAGGCAACATATAAATTACATAAAAAAGTCTGAGATGTAAGAATTATTCACATTGCCATGCTAATGATTTGCCATATGCTTTAATGAACAGTGATAACAGGATTAAATGTAATACATTCGTATAAGTATGTATGCTCACAGGGTATTGATTGCATGACCTTAGCGCCTTCATATATCGACTCTATCTCAAGGAAAACTAACACAATGCACTTATTGTGAAGACAAGATTCCTCCTGGATTTTGATAACTATAAAGCTTTTTTTTTTTTGCAGGAAATAGCAGGAGCTGCCAATTTTGGGTGGAAGAATAGTGTCTATGACCATTGGGATGTGGGAGTTCAGAAACGAGGTTGTGTCTGTGCTTTTGTTCGCTGTGTAGAGTTGAGAGAGTTGAGTGTTTTTGAGCTTTGAGACACCCATGTGTCTTGACCTCACCTGCAGATGATGATAACCCAGTTGTATAAGATGGGAAAGATCATGACCTGCAACCAGCCGTAGTAAAACTCTCCAGACGGATCTACTATCCAATTTCGCCAATCGTTCCAGCTGAGGGAGAAAGAGAAAAATTGTGTGTGTGGATAGATGTGTGTGTGTGTGTGAGAGATAGAGAGAAAGAGTGTGTGTATAGATCTGTGTATGTGTGTGTGGGGGTGGGTGGGTGGTTGTGTGTGAGAGAGAGAAAACACAGAATCCACAGAGGGTTCTAAATACACAATCAAATAGAAGTATTATCATCCAAGCATGGTGGATATAACTTAAATAGACACTTCACTATGGGTTATACGTATAATATGGAACAAGGTGGGTTTTACATGTCTGAAATACAGTTTTTTACGGTTGGATAAACACTCAAATCAAAAGTATTACACAATTATCAAAACCTTCACTCAAGGAGCAAAACAACGGCTCAGATTTGCACCATAAGCACATGTCAACATCACACTTTTTGCAAAACAATACACACAAGTGATTTGCGAAACACTAAACACACTTGTGTACATTAGACACAGAAGTATATCAAGAGGTTACTTCCTTGCAATTCACACTTACTGTCAAATTACAACACCTTTGAGCCTGTCAAATAAACACAGCCGTCAAGTGCGCAAACACATGATTGCATAATTAAAGACACACCAAACAGGTTTAAGCACTATAGAAATGCAGCAGGTGAGTTCACCTGTCTTCAACAAAAATGGAAGGAGTCTGAGGAAGAAGAGTGAGAGTGAGGGGGGGGATTCACAGAGGAGGAGAAGGAGGAAGAGCCGGAGACCATGCTGAGGTCGAGGTGGAGGTAGAGGAAGAGGAAGACCTGAAGCAGGAGGAAAACGTGCTCAAAGAAGAAGTATGTATCAAACGAACTTGGAAGGAGGAAGGGGGCCCATAGTCACGTA
Organism: Sprattus sprattus; assembly: GCF_963457725.1. Lineage (NCBI taxonomy): Eukaryota > Metazoa > Chordata > Actinopteri > Clupeiformes > Clupeidae > Sprattus > Sprattus sprattus. The sequence continues at coordinate 28,742,236 of NC_137924.1, forward strand.
AGAACAAGAGAGAGAGAGATCATAAACATGCTTTTGGCCAATAATGCTATCGGGCTCAGAGAAATTCAAGCCAACATGATCCGTGACCATGCCATTTTCAATAATGTCCATCTGGTCTCTCAGTCAACACTGGCACGCATCCTGAAAAGACATCAGGTTCAAATGAAACAGCTCTATCTGTATTTTTCAGATCTTTTTTCTTGTTCTTTCTTTTACTGTTATTGTAACCTGTACTCAATACAACATTTTACTTCTGTCTGATATTTGCTGAGCTTACAGTGGTATGCACACTACTGTAGTAGCATGAAAACTGGGGCATGTTTTTTTGTGATTCTCCACAATTCCATTTGGCTTGTTCAACAAAATGGTCACCAATGGCCAATCAAAATTCAGCAGCTAGTACATGACTGTGATGTAAAGGTTCAAATTTAAATTCTGATTGCACCCTGATGATCACTGGTTGTGGCTGTATTTAAACTTCTTATTATGATAGTGTAGTATGCCCCTGTCCTGTTATAAATTATGATACAAATAGTATTGTTTTCAAACACATTCTTGACTTCAACAATAGTCCTACATTTTTTACATACATGCATATTTCTTAAAACGTCCAACTATGGTGAACTGACAGCCAAGTTTGTCAAGAAAAGTCTGTCAGGAGAAGCTCGAGCTCGTTTATTTTTTGCAGCATCAGATAATTATTTTTTAATAACATTTTGTAATGATTAGGTAGCTGAGAAAGAAAAGCCTACCACTTACTTAATTTTGGGCTCTTTTGGTTTTTCTTTCCCCTTTTCCGTCTCTGCTTCCACTCTCCTCTCCTCGCCCTCTCCATTCTGCTTTTGAGTTGGTTTCCACCTGTTAAGTTTTGAACAGCAGTCCATCTTTGCTTATTTATACTAAAGGTTTCTTCGACTTCATCAACATAAACATAGCCTCCTAAGTTTGTTAATGCTCAATACTGAGATGATTGGTTTCCTGAACAAATAAAATGACAATCATTAGCTTCCCACGCCAGAGTAAATGTTTAGAGTGCGCTTCTGCTAAAGAGGAGCATCACACCGCTTCTGTTTGGCCACATAGCTTGGTAAGCATAACAACAAGCTGCCTTACCTGGGCAGGTGATGTTGGTCGCCATGACAGCAGCTCCCTCACCAAAGGTAGATCCCCAAGAGTATCTGAGCCAATCACGTTTCGTGGAACCTTTCTCCAGACCAGTCACAGCCCTCTTGAAGGAAAACCAAGCCGTTATGACTCTTTGATTTGAAATCCCACTCAGTCAGTACAAGTAGCATAGCTTTGTTTCTCAACTGTAGCCTATTCTGTCATTCTATTTTTTTGAAGATGTTCAATCATCATTTTCCTTGTATCATGTTGTCCTATCCTCAGTTAAATTTTACAGTTTATTCACTGTTTCCAGTATGAATATATTCGAATGCAGAGTATTCTGGGGAGGCTGAAGTGGAATTATATTGCTGGCAATGTAGCCACTTGCGATGTGCAATTTTCACCCCTAGAGGGCTCCTCGGCATGCAATATTACAATTAGAGAAATAAAATAAACGTTTCCATGGGAAAAATTCAATACTCTCACATCTCTTTGCTCTTAGTACCACACTTTGGCAAGGTGACCTATGTCAGTCAACAAAGCTGAGTACATTAACAAACACTAAGAAGGAGCAGTAGGATGTGAGATTTAATAACTTAAAATAAAGGCATCTACAACGCTCACTCTATATATATATTAATATACAGTGGTGGCCAAAATTATTAGAACACTCAGCATATTTAAGAGATCTCAGATGTTTTTGTTGAATTGACGATTAAAATACCCATCAAACAAATGAAATATCTACAAAATGATCTTTATGCTCTATAAACCATATAATAGAGCCATTTTAAGGAGATTAAGGTAATTTTCCTTACAAAAAACAAGCTAGGCCTATTTCACTGTCAATATCACACAATCATGTTCCTTCACAGAAGCAGCCAAATTACTTGTATAATCATGTCAGGTGTGATCCCGGTTGAATTGGTGGTGATGAAAGAGTCTTAGGACACAGCTGTGTAATTATTTTGAATGTACAAGGCCTATCCTGCTCATTAAGTGATTGGTAACACCAGGGTTTTGTCACATAGGCCACACCACCAATTGGTATAAATTCAAAGCCTCTAGAAGTTGTCTTGTTACACATGTTGTTCTTTGAACATGGCTAAGGTAAAGAAGGAGCTAACAAGTGAGCAACGGGCTAGAATTAAGGCCCTTTTTGATGCTGGCTGGAGTTACCGCCGCATAGCCAAGGACTTGAGATGCAGTCCAAGCACCATCAAATACACTATAGACCGCCATGATGCCACCAAATCACACCAGAACCGAAAGGGGAGAGGTAGAAAAAATAAACTTTCTGACAGACAAGTGAAGCATCTCAAAATTCTCAGTCTTAAGGACCGAAGAAAGACCTCATGAGAACTTCGTGATGAGATCAACACCACAGTGACTGATGGTGCAACAGTGTCTTCAAGAACTGTGCGACGGAAACTGGGAGAAGAAGGACTTGTTGGCAGGATAGCAGCAAAGAAACCATTGCTGAGAGAGAAAAATAGAGTGAATCGCCTGAAATTTGCAAAAGATCACAAGAAATGGACTAAGGAAGATTGGTCTAAAGTGTTGTGGACTGATGAGTCCAAGTTTGAACAGTTTGGCAACAAGCGTAGAGTGTATGTTCGACGGAGGGTGGGGGAGAGGTATAAAAATGAGTGTCTCTTGCCCACAGTTAAACACGGAGGGGGTAGTGTTATGGTGTGGGGTGCCATTTCAGCCTCAGGAACAGGTGACCTGGTGAAAATTGATGGCATTTATTTTCCAAGAGGACAATGACCCTAAACATTCTTCTCACCTATGCCGGAACTACCTGCGACAAAAGGAATCTGCTGGATCACTGAAAATGATTGCCTGGCCACCTCAAATCCCAAATTTGGGGCGAGTTGGACAATAAACTGGACAGATCCATTATACATTCAAAGGAAAGCCTTTGGCTTGAGTTGCAGAAGGCCTGGGATACAATTAGTGTTGAAGTTCTAAGGAAATATATTGACACTATGCCAGAGAGATGTGCTGCTGTAATTGCTGCAAAAGGTGGACATAGGCCTACCAAATATCAAAGTTAAAAGTGGATAAAAACAGAAAGACTCACTTCATCTGTTATTTGTTTGTGCTCAGAGCAGAGTTTTGGAGGCGAACATTTTTTACATTTCTTCAGATTCGTAGGGTGTTCTAATAATTTTGGCCACCACTGTATATATATATATTATTTATTTACAAATATGAGCTAAACTTTGGTCAATGACATTTGATATTTTTTATTATTGATTATAGTTGGCCAAATCACAAGTTGTCTTTTTTTTTTTTTACACTCCATGTCGTCAGGAGGCAGTATTGAAACTTTTTGTAACACATCACAGAACAACATTCACAACAGTTGGCTTATCTCTTCCCACAGCGATGTTTCTCGGTGGTCTATCCGTTTGGTAGTTGAAGCACCGTTGTGTGAATCAATAAATATATTTGTATAGCCATGCTGCTGTGTGGCGTCATTCTCCTTATAGTAAGGTATATGCTTTAGCTAAATGTGCTTTATCCGCGTTCAGTAACAGATAAGTAGGTGAGTTTGGATGACTCTCTTTCATTAGCATGCTAGCTAGTTCAGAAGAAAGGGGTCACTAAATATAGCCAGCTCGCTGCCCTACTGCCTGACAAGTTAATCCCGTACAGCAAATTTCTACCATTGCGACATTCACCATGGAACAAGAGAAAGACGATGAAGTGGCTAGTGTTAACATGCGATTCACCGACCTCCCCAACGCTTTGGTCGCCTGCAAAGTTTCCGAAGAGATCTTCAGTAATCCCAGTCTGAAAGTAAGTGCACGTTAACAGACACCCTGCATTTGCCGTACAATGGTCACCTCACGTCATGTTTTATATTATAAACCAACATCGTTTCGAGTAGGTTTGTTCCTCCTCATCAGTACTACAATCACTCATTCCACATGTTCAACAAATCAACAACAAAAGAAGACAGTGTTCCCATGCTACCCAGGGATTATGACCTTATTTCTGCTTTTTTAACCCTGTTTCCACTTAAATTGTGCCGCTGTTCTGACGCACCCCGGTGACATTGACAGAACCCTGCGTAAGACCATTACCGCGGGCCATTTGCCTGTCTGACGTTAAGGGTGTGGGCCAAATATCTATTTCCGTGTGATTGGCATGATTGCATTTTTGTGAGATCTATTAACAAAGGCTATAAGCCTATATATGTTGGTAGAAACAAAGTTATCTATACGAAAGCCTCTTCCATCGCCAGTTACATGCCAGTCTGCATGAGACAAGTCACAGTTCAAACAGGGTTATATCTGCCTCTGTGACCATGCAGTACAAGTGGCTTCATTAGGCTTGCGAAATAACATCTTTATCTTTACGCACATAGGCATGGAAAGATAAACCATAAACACTTCAGGTTTAGTTCTAGGTCATAACCTAGTGTGCAGTGTGATCTACCCTCACACCATTGTTGCACTGTTTGTCTGTGTGTGTGTGTGTGTGTGTGTGTGTGTGTGTGTTAAAGGCCCAGATGACTTGGTCAGGTCTCTTGTTGTTTATCCTAGTAAGAGTCAACTAATATTTTCCCCACCAGCTGTAGACGTTCGGTGTGTGTGTGTGTGTGTGTGTGTGGGTAGGCACATGTAGGTGAGTGTGCTGCAGGGAGAAAGACATTAGTCCTCTGACACCTTTCCTGGAGCCAACAATTGTTCAACAGTGGCACCAATATGGAACAAGCTAAAGAGACACTCACATAGAAATGGTTTCCATAGTGGTCGGACCTGCCCTGTCAGCAGGAAAGATAAAGTTTTTCCTTCTGGAAGAGAGGGATGGAGAGATGAAGGTGGAAAAATAGGGGGAAGGGGGAAAAGGAGTTGTCCTCATTTTGACACCATTGGGAACATTTCAAGACCTGGAATGGAGCCATGGAATAATCTATCATCCAGTGGCGGGGGGGGGGTGGGGGGGGCGGCGCTCATCCCTCATCCCTAAAAGTTTACCTACTATAAGATGTGGAACAGTTTTAATAACAACTTAGCCAAGTTGAATGTATTAATGTATTTATGTCATGTCTTAAGGCAAAATTCTGTGTAGTGCCTGTTCGTTTTTTCCACTTAGGTGTCAGTATCAGGAGGACTCTGGGTGTGTTGACAGACACTAGGCCAGCTCTGCTATTGTACGTGTGCAGAGTTGTTGGCATCGAAGCCTACCTCAATTCTAACTGAGTCTTTTTTACTACTGCACCTCTTTGTACTTGAATTATCTCCTCATTTAACTGTTTGTCACGTAGCTTTGATTAAAACAAGGCTGCCTGACGTTTCACTGATACATTTAAGTAGCAGGTGTTAAGCAATATACCTGAGATTGGTATGGCATGCTTTACAGGGCTTTCTAATTGGCCTATGTGTGCCGCTTCGGATGAAGGTAATCCCTAGCATGTGTGCTTGCTTTCAGGACTTATACATGGGCCCTTGTACATTGTCAGAAAAGCCCCTTGGACTGGACAGCCTAATCTCCCCCATTTGCTGAGACGTTTCCATATGTAGCGTAGCCAAGGTCACGAATCAGACCACGCAAGCAGCCACCGCAGTTCAATATCAACTAATATAAGACGTTTCCATGATGTAGGCAAGCCGAGGTCACATATCACACCACGCACCACTGCAGCCGCTGCGGTTCAACCAAACACTCCTCTGGTGTGTCGTAAACCAAACACTCCTCTGGTGTGTCGTGTTATGCCAAGCACAACAAACAACCTCTCGTCAAGGAGAAGTGGGCCAGAGACAGACACAAGGCTGCTGCTGCTGCTGCTGCTGTGAACGCTGCGGCTCTCGTTTCTAGAGCCCTGCATGGCCAGATTAGGCAGCCTCAATGAGGTCGCATTTACCACAAATACAGGAAAGATGGAAATTCCACCGAGCACTGGCCTCGACAGAAACCAGAGCAGACCAGCTCGCCTCCTTAGGCTATTCATAGTAAGGTAGTAAGTAAGTAAGAAAGAGAGGATGACGGCGGTGGGACAGTTTTTTTGTCTTGTGTGTATGTCTGTGTCTGTGTGTGTGTGTGTGTCTGTGTGTGTGTGTCTGTCTGTGTGTGTCTGTGTGTGTGTGTGTGTGTGTGTGTGTGTGTGTGTGTGTGTGTGTGGTGATTAAGGAGATTTGTCGTGGTTCAAAGAATTTTCCGTTGGCAATAATGAGACGTCGGCATCTCACTCCAGAGAACCAGACAGTCGCCAAACCTCTCAACAACACAGGGGACTTTTCTGTCCTCTGGCGGATAAATGCACCTCTTTGTGCACCAACTTCCAGTTTCTGTGGTGACATTCTTCAGTGCTTCTATAGAATTATTGTATGGCTGGTTACTAATGCAGGTGTAAGCAGACACATTCTCCCTTAGGCAGCAGGAAGGCAGTATGTGGATTGATGTGGCCTGCTTCACCAAGATCAGATATCTCTTTTCTGCACACTCTGTACTTGGGCTTACATACCTTGACTCAGATAAGAATAGACCTCGCTGTCATTGAACAGAGCGCAGTCATTTTCAATGAGAGTTATAACAATGACATGCATCTGAGTGCAGTGTTGAAATAGCCGTAGCTTAACCAAGCAACTTGTCACCATCTTTTTTTGTAAGTGTCACGTCATATGTGTGAAATGATCTGTTTGGAGTTGACAGAGAGATGATGGCCTGCATGCCCAGACAGTGTGTATTGATGTCATTTAGGCGAGCCGTAGTACCAGTGATCTCATTTAATCCACGGCTTGCATGCTAAATTCCACTGGGGGTGTCTTAATTAGGCCTCTATAGACGGCCTGTCATCGCACTGATATCCAGTTTTAGATTTTATCTAATGCGCTTCGACACTGGGCTACTGTGCTGCTGCAACCCATGTATGTTTCAGGCCTGTTGTAGGGATCTGCAGGGATTCAGTGCAGCTTTGCACGGTGAAAGATGGAAAGCTTTCAGAGGAATTTACCTGGAACTGCAGAGTGAAGGCATGTTTTTTAAAAGCCTTCAATGGGAAACTGTGTGTGTGTGTGTGTGTGTGTGCGTGCGTGCATGTATATGTATGTGTGTACGTGTAGGCTATTTGTGTGAGAGACCATGTGTATGTGCGTACGTACGTGTGTGTCGATGATCTGGCCAAGCAGTATGCACCCGAGACCACAACCCAGGTGTGTGTAATTTAGTATAATGTCAAACATGGAGAGAGATCACGTCATCCACCTGTTGTTGACTCCAACACACCTGTGTGAGGATCGTCACGGCCACAAGCACGTCTTTTTTCCCCCGTAGCCACCCGTTTGACAAGCTCGCCTCCATGGAAAAGTCTCTCACACACACACACACACTCTCTCACACACACCCACACACCCACACACACACACAGTCTTTTGTTGCCAGTGCGGCTGCTGGTTTGTGGTGTGTCTCAGCTGACTGGGACTGGAACAATGCAGGCACACAGTCTTTGTTCTCTCATTCTGTTCTCTGTTCCTCCTGTTCCTCCTCAGAAGCTCTCTCTTCTCTGATTTAGATCCAGTCCTCTATCTGTCTCTCTCTTTCTCTTTCTCTCTCTCTCTCTCTCATATCCATCCGTTAAAATGTCGGCTATCGCTTTATTTATGAAGTGTCCATTTAATCACATCTCATCAGCAAACTGAGAGTAACCTACATCTATAAACGTTTAAATAGTTGACTTTAAGTAGGCAACCTTACAGTTTACTGACAGTTAGCCCTTAACATAACCTGACGCCAATCCCATCCCTAACCATACCTATCAACCAACCCTAATTTGTGGACTATCTCCTATACGTAGAAAATAAATGTTAAAATGTGTGCGTTGAAATAAAGTGGGACCAAATGTTTGTGTGTGTGTGTGTGTTTTACGTAATGGCTGGCTTTGACATTAGCTATGTGGGTGTAGTGGGCTGTGTTCCATTATTCCATTCCTGTAATATCTACTGAGAAGGTCATCATGAGGAATGTGGAATAATATATAATATATATAAATTGTTTGTGGGAAATGGTGCATTAAATGTGTCTGTGTGTGTGTGTGTGTGTGTGTGGTTGCTCACTGTTTCTGTACTCAAACTTAGAATAGCTGGGAAGTCTATACGACACTGGAAACACTGAATGTGTTGTTACAGTAAGAAGCAGGAAATCGGATCTTGTGACTTTCTGTGCGTGTGTGTGCATGCATGCGTGCGGGTGTGCATGTGTGTGTGTGCATGCGTGTGTATGAGTGAGTAACAGCTCCACGGCCACTCTCACCATCGAGCAGGAAGCTGATTTCTGAACTGGACTGAGACTGAGGTGTCGTTGTAGAGTGTTGCAACAGGAAGAGCCTTGGCACCTGTGGCGCCTGAGTCACTCATTCGTTCTCACGGTTTGATACACACTACGCTACCTCGATATGCACACACACCCACACGCCGTACACACACACACGCACATACACACTGTTACACACACACACACTTTCCCTAATGTAGTCCTTCACATGGAACATACTGTCTGTAGTGTGTACTGTGTCGTACACACTTGCAAACACACTCTCTCCTACACACACACACACACACATGCAGAGACATCTCGTTCTCTGTCTTTCTCTGTCTTTTTCCATCTGTGTCAAGTGTACAAGCCACAGATGCAGTCACTGATTCATTCACTCTGGCTATTTCTCTATTCTCATCATGTCCCCAGACCCCCCCCCCCCCCCTCCATCTCTCATTCATTCCCAGTGACTGTGCCCCAGAAGCAGCCAACTGTTCAGCTAGGACCCTCAGTGCTCTGAGCACAAGCTGTGTTTCTCCTGTACCATCCGTGCTACTCTGTGCTGCTCCACTCACTGCCGCCTGTCCACCAATCTGGTGGCTGTATTTTCGGCGCGGTACCGTGGCACAAACTTGCCTGTAGCAAACACACCAATTTACAAGGGAATGACCCACCCTCCCAACCCCCCTTCCAAAAAACAACCCAACTTTAGACCCGGGCCCCGGCACAACAGGTTTCTCATGAATCCATCCATGGCACGACACACGACACTTTCTAACTTCAGTAAGAATAGCCTTGCTCGACTAAAAAGCCTTTTGTGTCATCCCAACTTCGCTCTCTACGATGCAAGGATGTCAGTTTTACACAGGGTAGAAAAAGCACAGTTCGACCCTAATTATCACCCCTGAGCTCACCCAAACATATGCAGAAGGTCCCTCTTCTTAACTCTTACTCTAATAATCAAAGTTGCATACACACACAGAAACACAGAAAAGCCATGTTCCTGCTTACATAAGGACATGAATCATACAAGGTAATTATTAATACAAGGCACTTGATTAATATATTCTTAAGTCATTAACTGTGTTTTTAAATTATCTCTATCAGTGTGTGTGTGTGTGTGTGTGTGTGTCAGGCCACACACACACACACACACTCACACACGCTGATACAGTAAATTGTTCCTTCAAGTTGTCCAATTAATCTCTTTACTCCCTACCCCCCCCCCAATCCCTTTTATTCATCGTCAGTAAAACTGTCACAGCACTGAGCAACTGCTCAACCCTGAGTGTTTGCGTTTGTTCATCTTTCCATGAGCCGATGTTTCCGCTTGAGGCCAAGGGAGAAGAAGAGGAGAAGGAAAGGGAAGGGGACCGGGTTTCTATGTTTGTGTGTCACCGCGGGGATCAGGCCCAACCCGAGCGACCCGAGACGCTGCTGGTGCTCCTAACCCCAGCGGGTGATTGGGCGTATCGAGCCGACTCAAGTCCAGTCAAGAGTTCAGCTCGGGGCAGATCACTGTTGGAGCACAACAATCACATGACGGAAGATTCCGCACTGTTCGCTCTCTTTTTCTCTGTGGAAAAATCCCTGAAGGAATCTTTAAAAAAATATATATATATTTGACAGCGGGCGAGACCGCATGCTTCTCACGCTACACACACTTGCGTCCCTGTAACTCTGTCATAAACTGGGCCAGTGTGTGGTGCGGTGCAATTAGTGAATGGAAAAATGGACGTCTTAGCTTATGAGGGCATTTGCCTGACTCAGACAGGACTTTTAGTATCTCGCACAAACAGATAATGTGACCTGCCTTGCCTGCAAGTCAGTCATTGAGAGCTAACGCTAACAACACAGAAAATAAAACACATCCAGTGAGTCACTGAGAAGAAAAAGCTGGCCTGGCGTGCCACAAAGGCCATGTGTGTGTGTGTGTGTGTGTGTGTGTGTGTGTTTCAGTTTGCTTGTGCGTGTGTGTGTGTGTATGTGTTTGTGTGTATGAGTTTGCGTGTGTGTGTGTGTGTGCGTGTGTGTGTGCATGCATGTATGTGTGTGTGTGTGTATGAGTTTGTGTGTGTGTGCAAGTGTGTTTCTGGGGCTCTTTTATTACATTAGATTAGAGGCTCTCGGTGCAGTAAAAACTCTGAGTTATACCAAACATGGCTGAGGAGAGCGGAGTGTTTTGTGTGTAAATGTTTTGTTATGGTTCATTCCGCGGTGGTGTGTCACTGTGTGTGCTGTACGCTCCTGAAGGCGGCCTTAAGTGCTCGCTCCCTCGGAGGCTCACTTGTCCATCTGTTTTTCAGCCGGTTATACTGTCTATCTCTCTCTGTCTGTCTGACTATTTCTGTCTGTCTGTCTATCTCTCAGTCTCTCAGTCTCTCTGTCTCTCTAGCTGTCTATCTTGCTCTCTGTCTGTCTGTCTGACTCTCTCTGTCTATCTCTCTCTCTGTCTGCCTGTCTCTCTCTGTCTGTGTCTGTCTGTCTGTCTGTCTGTCTGTCTCTCTCTCTCTGTTTTTCTCTCTTTTGCTCACATCTTTTGTTACCACATCTATCTTTCTTTGTCGGTTTTCTGTTCTTTGTCAGGTTCTTTCTTTAAGTCATCAGATACCAGTATGTTTCTGTTGTGGTTGATCTCTCTCTAACCAGTGGTGTGGGTTCTCACTTGCTCACGCTCTCTCTCTCTCTCTCTCTCTCTCTCTTTCTCGCTTTCTCTCTCTCTCTTTCTCTTTCTCTGTCTCTCTCTCTCTCTCTCTCTCTCTCTCTCTGTTGTCTGATGTGTCTCTCATGAGTGACCTTTGTTTGGGCAGTTTGCTGTCCATTCCATTGCATATCATGATGACTCACCATTTCTTAAGCAAGGTCAAACGACCGGCTTGGTGTGTCAGGTCTTCGGTAAGAAGAGGGAAAGATTCCATGGAAGTGATTGTTCATTGGTGTGCAATGCTAAACCCTAAAACACTAAATGGACGTCTTGGCTCATGAGGGCATTCGCCTGACTCAGACAGGACTTTTAGCATCTCGTAAACAGATAATGTGACCTGCCTTGCCTGCAGATCAGTCAGTGAGAGCTGATGTGTCTCTCATGTGTCTCTCATGGGTGCCCTTTGTTTGGCCAGTTTGTTGTTCACTTATATTCCATTGCATATCATGATGACTCGCCATTGCTTAAGCAAGGGCACATGACCGGCTTGGTCAACATGTCAGGTCATGGGTAAGAAGATTCCATGGAAGTGATGGGACATTGGTGTGCAATGCTTGCCTTGACATAAAGTAACTGCACACTAAACCAAACTGCCAAAATTGTGAATGTTATATGAAGGAATGGCTAGTTTACATGCATTGCCTGGGCTATGTAATTGTAAAGAGAAAGGTGCTGTTGTAAGGTTTGAGGCAGTAGAAAAGTCCCTTCAGAACAAAGTCTATAATGGGTGACACATGTCTACAGTTGATGGACAGCTGCAGTGGTTTGATGTTTATTCCCCATCTTAGTATGTAGGGCATCTAAATAAATAAATAACAATTCAAAAGGAAGGCTAATTTTAGACACGAGATTATTTTTTTTTAAGAGCCGATTATGTAATGACTCCACTCATCCTCCAGTACTTTTGTTTCCAGGCAACAACCGTTTTGTTGATTTCATTGGCCTGGACTGGACTGAGCTGGATAACGTTCCGAAACTTATGTCAGTGTTCTATGATGGGGTGGGTGTAGTTGGATGGAATGCTCTTGAACCAGCTGGAATCTAGGGCTGGAACCTTTCCATTCTCTAATATGACATCATCCGGCTGATGCTGACTGACTGGTACCCTGCTGCACTTGACTTGTTCAACACATATTTACTGAATGATGTGTAGCCTATTACAGTAGGTTTTGTACAGGGCTGCAGATTCATCTTCTAGACGCTCAGACCATCTTCACGTGCTTCCACTGCTCTGTCTGTCTGTCCCCTTAGAGTCAGACAGCTGAACAGTTGAAGTTTCAAGCCATAACGAATGTGGAAAATTGGAATGGAATGTTTCTTTCCATGTGCCTGCTCTGCGCAGTTCCGAAGGTTGACTGAAGTGTAAGTGTAATGTCGTAACACTGACCCACTTGGCCTCCCAGGGGTTCAAAGCTATGCCCTACTTGCACCATGCTTGACTAATGAAGCAACAGGCCTAACTGAAAGTTTGATTTCTGCGTGTCTCTGTGCTAACTGGTCTTTCAAGTGGAAAGCTCCGCTTCAGCGCTATGTAATTATCCCAGAGACGGGGCTGTGTGTGTGTGTGTGTGTGTGTGTGTGTGTGTGTGTGTGTGTGTGAGAGTAAGTGTGCTGTGGGAGAAATAGTTGGGTGTTGTCTGCTGGAGATTACAGGTTCTTCCAATTTTCCATCCAGATCGGACCATCGCCCAAGTTTACGCCTGAGTTCCGGGGGTCAGGGTGGGGTTGGGGAAAGTGTGTGTGTGAGGGGGGGGGGGGGTGGGGGTGCTGTAGGCATGGTGCCAGTGGTTCTAAGTGCTCCACAGTTCTAGATTTGGAGTGTTTATGTCTGAAGTCAAATGGTCCTTGTCATAGACGGTTCTGCACCTCTCAAGCCATCATGGTGTAGCCACTTCACACAGTGCTCAGACACGCAGATGCACGCACACACAAACACAAACACACAGGCACATTCTTGGTGCTGGCAAATTTTCCGTCCTGCGTTCTTTCCCTCGCTCTTATTTTGGTTTCATATTTCCACTTTTCCACTCTGTCAACAGCGGCCTGGCTTACCCCAGAACAATGTGCAGACTCAGCGCGCTGGCTTGGCTACAAACACATACACACACACACACACACACAATCTTACTCTCTCTCTCACACACACACACACACACACACCCTGTTAAGTGAACATAAACACAATTGTAAATGTGCAGCTATAAAGTATTAACATTAGGGTTGGGAGTTGCCACAGAGGCAACGATACAATACCGTCACCACATTTGGGCCAGGATACGATATTATTGCGATTCTTTACGTTTTACGATACATCAAGTATTGCGTTTCAGTTATGTGATACATTGCGATTTATTTCTAGGCACTATACTGTGAATCTGCTTCAGCCCTGTCTGTGTCCATGAACTTGAATGCACACTGTTACCAATGCACTCACTTTCAGGCACGTAGGGACACTCATGCATGTTAAGGGCCAAACACAGAACTTTGCCTTTATACACACATACAGTCGTACACACACACACACACACACACACACACACACACACACACACACATACACACATGCTCTTCCAAAACACTCTGTCTTTGCTGTGAAGGAGCTTATTTTAAGGGCCATGACAGGACTGAGTGAACTCTGCTGATGGTCAAGGGTCTGTAATCACTGGAGGGAGAGACAGAGAAAGAGGGAGAGGGAGAGAAAGAGAGATGGAGCAGCGGGAGAAACGGAGAAAGGAAAAATGAGCAAGTGAAGGGAGAGAGCGAGAGAAGGGAGAGAGCAATGCAGTGGCTGGCGGAGTGGAAGGGAAAGACGTCACAGTGGGTAAAAATAAGACTGACGTCTGATACCTGAATGCCACTTAAACCGATAGCAACAGAATAGACGCGCACACACACACACACACACACACTGTCTCTTTTTGCCTTTCTCTCTTTCCCTCTTTCTCTCCCGTAAACACACTCTTGTAAAAACTTAAACCAGTGAACATACACATTGAGGGGGAGAGACAGGGAAGAGAGATGGCGAGAGCCTTAACCTTGAGATAATACTTTCCTTGGTTTTATTCCTCACCATCCTGTCATACCCTGGCTTTCTAAACAGTGTGTGTGTGTGTGTGTGTGTGTGAGAGAGAGAGCAGTCGATAGTGATGGCCCTTCGATGTGCACTGGGCTGGAGAGGGACAGGGGAAGAGAGAGGTAAGGAATTAGCACCCATGGAAACTATGTTGCAGGGAGCTCTGATAGCACAGCTGTCTCCCTGAGCTGAGCTAGATTTTCCATCCAGCACCACAGAATGACAGGGCAGAGAGAGATGGGGGGGGGGGGGGGGTCAGGGTAGAGGGGATAGAGTGCAGACAGACAGGGAGAGTGGGGGAAGAAGGGGGGAGAGAGAGCGAGAGAATGCCAAGGGAAAGGGGATGGTAGAGGTGGCATATATTTGTAAGTGTGTGTGTGTGTGTGTGTGTAAGGGAGAGAGAGAGCGAGCAGAGCAGAGAGTGTGTCAAAGTGGAGCGCAGACTGACAGAACTGGAGCTGCGGGGAGGGCCAGGGCACATATTTTCCATCCTTCTTTTGAACTCTCTCCCTCCCTCCCTCCCGCTCTCTCTCTCTCTCTCTCCCTCTCTCTCTTTCTCCCTCCCTCCCACCTCTCTCTCTCTCTCTCTCTCTCCGCCACCCTCTCTCTCTTTATCCCTCTTCCTCTCTCTCTCTCTTTCACTGGAGGTGTGTTGGTGTGATTAGTCAGCACCCTCTGTGGTCTGACAGCCGTGTGTGTGTGTGTGTGTGTGTGTGTGTGTGTGTGTGTGTGTGTGTGTGTGTGTGTGTGTGTGTGTGTGTGTGTGTGTGTGTGTGTGTGTGTGTGTGTGTGTGTGTTCGTGCGTGAGTGAGTGAGTGTGTGTAGAAGCGGAGGGGAGGGGCCATGCGGCTCCAGGTCCCTCCCTGATTGGTCAGAGCTGATTGCCGTAGTGTGAGGCAGGGGGAGGAGGAGGGGCGGGCTGTATTAAAGGCTGCAGGAGGCTGGTCTCAGCAGCATAAGCTGTAGACTCCGAGACGAGCATTCAGCTGCTGTAGCCCAACCAGCCTCACAGCACAGCACAGCACTGCCTGCACCTTTCCGGAATGTTCTTTTGAGAAGGCGTCCACAGACATCGCTCAAATTATTCCACTGTCTGTTCAGAGCATATTCAGAGCAGCCTAGCTTCAGTGCTGTTGACAAGCACAAGCACAAGCTTTTTACAACGCCTTTGACCTATTTCTGGTGACGGAACTGACACGGGTTCTGACAGCGTTCACCTTCCGCCTGATAGGGAGAGTCTGAGAAGAGGAACTGCTCCGAGGAAACAAGAAGAAATAGAGCACTCTGAGAAGAGGACTGCACAGAACTGCAGATACAGACTGCGAGGCAGGCGAGGACTTTGTTGCCGTGTACAACAGAGACCCACTCGAGAGGCACACACAGAGTCTCTCTCTCTCTCTCTCCTCCACCCTCATTCTCGCTCAGGGAGCTCATTTCTCATCGGGGGCGGTACCTTTTGGGTCGCTCACGCTGGGGAAGGCAAACAGGCCCGCTTCTCGCGCCCGGCCTAGCTGCCCGCTGCGAACAATCCAGAACCTGCTGCTGCGCAGGATCGGCTTGAGCCACGCTGCCGCCAACGCCGGCACCACCACCACTGCCTCTGCCAACATGCACCTGAAGAGCATGAAGTGTAACCGCTTCTGTCTGATCGCCTCGCTGGAGGACCCAGACATGTTCAACCAGCCGCAGGCTCGGGTAAGGAGCACTGGCCCCAAAACCACATCTGGGCCACATCTGGGTCAGAACTGGGTCGAATACAGTCCAGCATTGACTGCTGTCTTAGTTAACATTATAATGTTGCTGGTGTCTTATAGTTACAGTGATGTTATCTTACATTGCTGTTATCTTACAGTTATAGTGCTAGCGTCTTATAATGCTGCTGTCTTACTGTTATAGCTGTTGTCTTATAGGGCTGCTGTCTTATAGGGCTGCTGTCTTACTGTTAAAGCTGTTGTCTTATAGGGCTGCTGTCTTATAGGGCTGCTGTCTTACTGTTAAAGCTGTTGTCTTATAGTGCTGTTGTCTTATAGGGCTGCTGTCTTACTGTTAAAGCTGTTGTCTTATAGTGCTGTTGTCTTAAAGTTATAGTGCTGTGGCTGTCTTACAGTGCTGTTGTTATATGGCTGTTGTCGTCTGATAGTTATAGTGCCGTTGTCTTATAGTGCTGATGTCTTATAGCACTGTTGCTCACTTTGCATATCCATATCTCTTCCTTTGGAGTCAAACTCTCCATCCACACACACACACCCTCCCTCGCTTTTACAATAGGTTATATGGGTAAATGCCTAAAACAGGTGTTTGCTTGGGTGGCTTCTCATTGTAGTCCTGTTCTAGTCCTTTCTTGAATTGACCATTAGCTCTTCAGACATAGTTCATGGCTGCATAGATGTTGGTTTCAGAGCAAGAGGTCGTCGTCAGACAGTCATAGGGTCTTGCTGTCTTGAATATTAATGTCTGCAGTTGAGTGCTGACCAGAGTTGATTGGAATCAGGATGTGGTCTTAAATCGGCCGGAAGGAAGTCTGCAGCCTTTGCCTGCAGTGAGTGATCATAGCCTGTGGTCTATCTAGCAGCTGAAGCCTCAACCACTACAGGTTACTGTGCTGGCCCTGACCAGCAGAGAGAGCTCTTCTCTCTAATGACCTGGGTGTAGTGGTTATAGTCCTATGCAAAACAGTGGCAACGGCAGTAGCAGCAACTGCCTGTCCACATAGTCAGCATAGAAAATAGTGTGTCCTGCACACAACGAGTCATTTTTATTTCCTCTAAAGCAGAACAATGAGAGGTAGCAGAGGAGTGTGCGTGTGTGTGTGGGGGGGGGGGGATCACAGAGCATCAAAGGGCTTCGGATGAATGGAGGTGATGATCACAGCTATGATGACGCTGAAAAAGAGGAAGCGGAACATGGTGATGATGGTTTTATGATGAGGATTATATGATATGATATAGGCTATATGATTATATGATATATATGATTATATGATATGATATATATGATTATATGATATGATGTATATGATTATATGATATGATATATATGCTTATATGATATTATATGATATGCAGTGATTATTGAGGTGATTGTAAGGGTGATGACATCAATTACAATGATGCTGAGGGGGATGGTGGTAGTGGTGGGTATGGTGACTGGCTCTGTACTGAATACCTGAACTGAACAACTCCAAACCGAGGAGCCATCAAATGCAGTGAATGACTTGTAATGAATACAATGACTTGAATTGAGCTGGTGGGTTAAAAGCAGGTGTGTGTGTGTCTGTGTTTGGCTCTGTGCCAGGATTGCTTGGCACTGACTCTAAAATGCACAGCAGAAAAAATGACTGCCCTCCTTTTTATGAGAGGGGGAGAGGGAGAAAATAGAGACAATTTTGACAAAGAGAGGAATATCAATAGAAAACTGGGAACGAAAAAAAGCACTGCAGTGAAGAACTGAATTAGTGCCATGCACAGACTGACGTGCATGCTTGCGTGCAGGGGCATATTCTCTGACATACTCGGCATAGTGACTCATGCTTTGCGGACTGTTTTAACTCACACACACACACCTCACACCACACACACACTTTGAAGATAGTGTCCGGCTGTCGTGTGCTCTCTCTCTCTCTCTTGCCCACTTGTCCCTTTGCCGTGACGGGGACCCGAGCCTCTCCAATCCGTCCCCCATCCCCCGTTGCCGTGGTAACCGGAATCTTCCGTAACGGACTCTTGGGCACGGCCAATTTTAGGTGCTGTATTAAATTAGTATTGTGTGTGCGTCAGAGCCCTGCAGGACGGGCACGCCGGAGGGATAGATATTTCACAGTCTTTTCAAGCGAAACATCCCAGACTACCTTTGGATTGCAAATCAGCGCTACATTTCCATAAAAAAGCCTATGGCTTCTACCTATGTGTGTATTACGGGTATATTCCAGGCTATGGAATTCCAAGTAAACATATTTGTGTGTGTGTGTGTGTGTGTTTGTGTGTGTGTGTGTGTGTGTGTGTGTGTGAGTTTGTCTGGACCTATATTACCCATAATGCCTACTCCAGAGAACGTGCACCATTGGTCACTGTGCTGATGGTATTAATCACTGTCAGTGAGAATGTGTGTGTGTGTGTGTGTGTGTGTGTGTGTGTGTGTGTGGGTGAGAGTGTTTGTGAGAGAGTGTGTGTGTGTTGTGTTGTTTTATTAGTTGGTCTTGATTGTAATCAGAACCAATCTCTAATCTCTCTTCCATGTGTCGTTCCTGTAGGCCAGCTTTGAGGAGCTCTTCCGTACCTACGACCCTGAGGCCACCTTCCAGTTCTTTAAGAGCTTTCGGCGCGTGCGCATCAACTTCAGCGACGCTCTGGCCGCGGCTGAGGCTCGGGCAGCCCTCCACAAGAGCGACTTCCAGGGCAAGGAGGTGCGACTCTACTTCGCCCAGGTACGTGTGCTCACAAATGACAATCTGCGTCTCTTCACCACCTGGCTAGTTAGAGTTCTGGGCCATGGGTTTAAAATGTGCATGTTTTGGTTGGGTGGTTGCCATGGTTTTAAATGTGCATGTTTTTGGTGGTGTTGTTTCATATCCAGCCGATATAATAGAAGACCAAATAATTATTTCCATTGAGGTCACGGGGTGGGTCCCCTGGGAGCAAAGGTCCTGTGTTAACGTGCCATCAATGTTTTAAAAAGCAGGCCACTGTATGTAATGCAGAACTAATGATGACATCATCACATGGTGACTTCATAGTAGATCCCAACTACATTATTTGGGGCTCTGCACCGCTGCCAATCACACTGTGACTCCTCAGTGCCTGGGTAACACGCTCTCAACATCAGCCTTACTAGAGTTCTAATGTCTCTTTTCTGGCTAGGGTTATAAAGAGAGAGAGAGAGAGAGAGAGAGAAAGAGTGAGTGGGAAAAAGGAAAAGGGAAGGGGAAA
The DNA here is from genome assembly GCF_963457725.1 of Sprattus sprattus. Lineage (NCBI taxonomy): Eukaryota > Metazoa > Chordata > Actinopteri > Clupeiformes > Clupeidae > Sprattus > Sprattus sprattus. The sequence goes on from NC_137924.1 coordinate 28,761,311, forward strand.
AAAGGAATGATAGATTGAGTGGATATGTTGAATGGATAGGTTGAGTAAACACAGACATCTACCATACTAGGAGATATAGGGTGGGGTTGATGGACAGTGATAGAGAGAAATATTGGATGCTGTGTTTTTGGGGGTCTTTTTGTCTCCTATTTTTCAATTGTGAGTGTGTATAGATAGGTGTGTTAGCTAGACCCTTATGGGTGAATCATAGATCACTCACACTCTTAAAGTCAGTATTAACTACACCGAGATTGCTATTGACTTCCCAGGGAGAAGGAAGTGGAGAGGATGACACTTAGATAGAGACATAGATAAAGTGTGCCATGACCTCACTCCATGCAGTAGCTTCCTGTAATGCAATGCGTTAGTGTTTTTCACTTAAAATACCAGCTGATTCACAGCGACTCTGCCATTACGTTAGCCTTTCCTTCGGCATGGAGAGTTTGTGTGTAACCTTTTAGAGAAGGAAATGAGTCTTAGAGAGAGCAAAGTCTGAGTTGAGTGATGAAGGCGTCCCCTGCCAGGGCAGTTGCTGAGGCTAAACACCACTGAGGCTAAATCTGAAGCTAAGACTCCTGAGGCTGAACATCTCTGAAGCTAAACACTTCTGAGCCTTAATCTGAAGCTAAACGCTGATGTAGCTGAATACTTCTGTGGCTAAACACTTCTAAAGCTGAACGCTGCTGAAATCTGAGGCTCTATTTTTACCACTGCGTTGGATTACTGAATGGTTTTTGTCTCTATTGTGTGGAAAAGTCATGACTAATGCCCTGCTTAAAGTGGAGCCTCTGAAAAGAACGGAAACAAAACAAACAGGAAATTATTTGGTTTATGATTGAGGCATTTCCATGGCTTCCGCTGCCTTTCATCGTCTCCCTCTCTCTCATTTCTTATCTCTCTTGTCTCCCCCTCTCTCATTTCATCTCCCTCTCTCTCACTTTCCCTCTATCATTTCATCTCCCTACTTATTTAGTCTCATGTCCCTCACTGTCTTTCTCTCCTACTTTCTTTCTTGTAAGTTGACAGTTAACACAATGCAGTACCAGCACCAAGTTTCCTGGTAGCATACAAACTGCTGAAATGTGTATCTCCTGTGCAACACAAGTCATTAATATTTAATTGTAAAGATGAACAAATTGAAATATCTCTCTCTCCCTCCCGCTCTCCTATTTTCTTCCCATCCCCTTCTCTCTATCTCTCTGTTACTCTCTCTCTCCCTCTCTATCTGTCTCTTTCTCTCTTTCTTTCTCTCTCTCTCTCTCTCTTTCTCTCTCTCTCTGTAGTCTGTGCATATAGGTAGTCCCCGACTGGAGCCTCCCAAGCCAGACAAGCAGTTCCTGCTGTCTCCTCCTCCCTCTCCCCCTGTCGGGTGGAAGCAAAGAGAGGATGCCACGCCCGTTATCAACTACGACCTGCTCTGTGCCATCGCCAAACTTGGGCCAGGTACACATTCATATTCATTCACATTTTCTTCCACTCCCTTTCCTCTCAAACACACACACACACACACACACTCTCTCTCTCACAACCACAGACAGACAGACAGACAGACAGACAGACAGACAGACAGACAGACAGACAGACAGACAGACAGACAGACAGACAGACAGACAGACAGACAGACAGACAGACAGACAGACAGACAGACAGACAGACAGACACAAATATGTAATATATGTTTGTACATACATTTGAAAGAGTTAGTTTCATCATAATCATTCCCTGTGAAAATCGTCTTCTTATAAATAATCAGTCTGCAGTTACCCGTGTCTTTGTGTCTCTAAAGTCTATTCTCACAAATATAAGTATAAATAAGGTGATGACAGGTGTACCCTTTGAAAAATCGGATCTGTTGTGTTGTTCACAACCAGTCTATATAGTTACCTGCTGTGTCTTTAAAGTGGCTCCTCTTCTGTGTTCCAGGTGAGAAGTACGAGCTGCACACCGCCACCCCCACCACGCCCAGCGTCGTCGTGCACGTGTGCGAGAGTGAGCAGGACAGCTCCAGTGGCGAGGACGAGGCGGCAGACGCCGCCCGACGCCCACGACCCAAAATCATTCAGACACGTCGTCCCGACTATCCCGTTACACAGTGAACTGTGGCGACCAATCAGATAGCACCAATCTCTCTGCTTTACGATCGCGGGGGAGGGACCCTGAAGGGGGACGGGGGGACTGATGGCCTGACGTGACGTGCAGTTGGTCCTCCTCGCCACCAGGTGGCATAAGAGAGCCCGGACTTGGAGGCCTTCCCTGTAGGGTGTGAGGCACACTGTACATTTCCACCATCTCATAGTTAGGGACTGGGGGGGGTGAATGAGTAGGGGTCTTCATTGCATGCCGTGATTGGGAGAGTTTGCTAGCGTAGAGGTTAAAGAATCGATGGATTAAGCTTTTATTTGACTCATATGGGTATGGTGGATATGTCTTGTGTCATGGAATTTTTAATTGCTGTTATTTTTTCCTCGTACATGTATTTTGTTTTCTTTGGGGTGCATGTTATATCCCCCACAAAGTGGTGTGGTGTATACATTTACAGTTTGTTACGTAACATTATGTCTTTTTTTTCATCGGCTATAGGAGCTCTAGGTAACAACCTGACAATAGGATGCTGGTGTTCATTCATCTTTAAAGGGGGGGCCTTTTACATCCATGCGCATAGACTGATGAAAAAAAAACATAACCCCACCTAGATCATTTTGTGTGAGATCATCTACTTCTAAAAACATTTTTGACATAGTAAGGGGGACTTTTTGAGCTATTTTGATTCAGATTATATATTATTAAAGCGAAAGGAAGAACTGCAGACTGTACAAGACATCCCATGAAGTGTCTTAAAGTCTGTGTTTGTCATTGTGCCACAAGGACTGCTTGCTCTGTATACATTTTCTCATCTTTTCTAATGACTTGTCTTGGTTTATCATATAAAATGTTAACTTAGACATTTAGGCTTTGACATTTTTTTTACAAACATGAAAACCCAGCGGGCGTGTGTGCATGTCTGAACTGTGACGTGTGTTTGGTTCTTGCTCACGAGAACGAGTGTGTCAGACATGACGAGGCCTCTGCCCACAACTGATATTCACGTTACACGTGGAAGTGCTCTGTGAGATGTTTTTAGTATGAGCTGTGTCTTTTGCCTAGCCTAACCAAGGCCCTCGGTGTACTTAAATCACAACATGTAAGACCTCGCGTCCTGAGTCCTGTGGGAGTTTTATGAAGTGAAGGGTCTCGTAAGGGCAGCCTTCGCACCATGTCAGCCTAGGGAACTCTAAGGGCTGAACCCAGGATCTGTTTCGGAATGAAAGCGTGCACGTTTGTATATGTATATCAGAGTGTATGTATTTTGTATACTGTTCTTTACATAGTTTCAAGAAAAAAAAAAAGAACAAATAAATCAATTAACACGAATGACGCATTACTTAGATGGCTGGTTGTGTGTGTATGAGGGCTACATGGTATACTCAAAGCACATTCATGGTCAAATGTAACTAAGACACACACGGAACAATAAACTCCATGAATTCACTTCAATGTGTATGGGTATTTATTCCTCTCACCCGTCACATTCCGGCGCTTACTTTTCCAGGGTACATCATTTGCCCTCTCTTTTCAGTCAAAGCACAGAGTGTAGGCTGCTGTGTGTTCTTTCTATAGCAAGGAACACTGGAGCGGTGACGCACGGATATGTGAGGACTTCTGAAGGTGAATCGTGCCCGACTTGGTGGGGGCGGGGGGGGTGATAGTCAAGCATCTCTTTTGGTGCTTTCTGAATGAAGGCGATTGTTCCTTAGATGACTCACCAAGACTCAAGGTCAGATCTTACTTGGGTGATTCGTTTGTCCGATAGCTATCAGCAGTTTTCCAGCCGCGTTCTTGTTTTGGATCTCCTCTTAACTGAGATCCATAATTTATAGTTGCTAAGGGCCCACAACGTTTATTGTATTCCTAAAGAGTCATGGTGACAACAGCAAGCAAAGAAAGTACTTGGGCTAGTATAACAAAGAAACATTTCTATCAGAAAGAACAAAATGTCTACCTAATGTATATAAATATTGTTGGACAGAACATGGTGCAAACAAAGTAAAAAATTTGCAAAATGTCTAAGCTTTATCCACAGTCACAGAAACACACACATACAAATGTATTATTATTATAAAATTATAAAATCATGAAGAAATATCGATTTAATTCTTTACATAACCATGTGGACCTAGGGACACAAAAATGCCAGTGGCGAAATGAGTGAGAGAAGACTACATCCATCTTTCTTAAGGGGCTGACCTTGACCTTGACTTTACAATTTAATTAAACCTGTTGATGAAAACCTTGTAAGACTTGAAGCTAGAATGACAGTGATTGGATCTCCAGTCTGGGAGGTTGAACAACCTGGGGTTTGTGAAGGACAAAAACATAAGGCTGGGGTTAAAGAGTGTGTGTGTGTGTGTGTGTGTGTGTGTGTGTGTGTATGTGAGTGCGGGTGTGTGTGTGTGTGAATAGAGTGTGTGTTTGTGTGTGTGTGTGTGTGTGTGTGTGTGTGAATAGTGTGTGTGTGTGTGTGTGTGAATAGTGTGTGTGTGTGTGTGTGAATAGAGTGGGTGGATCAGGTCTCCCTCTGAACACAGAACAGTTAGAGTCCTCATAATCATCGAACACAGAACACCACAAGCAGTGTTGTAGTCTGGTGGGTTCCATAGCCTGTTCTTAACTTCACCAAGGTAATTATTTTAATCAATTTCTTAACTCTATTATTGATCTTCCTTCACTGTTTAGAATTTGAAAAGTATGGTCAGCTATTTTAAGTTTTTAAAGTAATGTTTTGATTGGATTACTCGACTCTCACTAATATATGTGTATCTAAAAGTCTTCTTACTACAATTTCCATAAGTGTTCCTTCTCATACTAATAGCAGCTTAATTACAGTATGCTTTGGACTAACTTCTGTTTGTACTAAATGCTTGTCTGTATGAATTGATGTCCACATAACTAAGTTTTCGTTCAAATCTTGTGTGGGACAGAATTTAGCACCATGCTACTTCAGAACAGCACCAGTCTGCAGTCCCTGCTAGTCTCCCTTTTGGAGTACCTGAACAAGACCTCTATGGCTCCTTCCTCCGTCTCACCTCCCGCTACTGTCCACCCAGCTCTCACCCTGTCTCTGGACCACAGTCAGGTCAAAGGTCAAGCTCAAAGTCAGGGCATGATCTACATCTTCCTGGTGGTGGGGCTATTCAGCTTCTTCACCTTCGGGATTATGATGAGCTACATCCGCTCCAAGAAGCTGGAGAACTCCCACGATCCTTACCACCAGTACATCGCCCACGACTGGGCCAGCGTACTCACGCCACCAGTCACCCTGAAACAGGCACTGAGAGGGGTAGACCCCAGGAAGGACCCGCTGGTCATCGGCAACCCTGCTGCAGTGGAGCGTCTGCCTGGCTGAGAGGAGGGAGGGTGGAGAGGAAACGCTGGAACATTTGTGTCTGAACTGGTTGCAGTTACAACACTGTGCACTCAAGTTGAAGTTTGTATGGAATATGCAATTTGTGATTGAACACTGACTCTGAATGGGGAATTAAGTAGTGTCATACTGTTGTATTCAGACAATAAATAAATGGACAGAATCTTGTCTTTTTCATGATTATTTATAAAATATATAATTACTCCACCATTAGACACCAAATACAGTACTTGCAAGGTATGTATCTGAGCATGAAACCGTCTCATGCAATACATTTGCTCAACAGTTGAATCAATTTAATTTGTATAATAGTCTTTGTAATACTAGCAGCATTAGACAGTTATCCAGGCTTTTCTTTATGCACTGCGAGAGTTAATCAGAATGTCTATTTTAGATCATATATTGGACATGATGGACCTCAGGCCTCAGAAAATGACAAAACAGGTTAGTCATTCACAGCTGGGCCTCCATTCCTTAAAAAGAAATCCCAAAGCACTCAAAAACACTTTTCCCAATCCCTTTATGATATCAGTTACCTAAAAGACTAAAATAGATATTCAAGTTGTGTTGCTGATTCTTTTAAGCACTTATAACACATCTAATTGACCGGTGTCTATTCAAGCAGGTTAGCAGAGGTTTTCACGTATCTGCACTTCATAACCCGAAAGGCCACTTTTTTTAATAAGTCTGTGATCAAGGTCTGGAGGGGACCAGGTTTTTCTCAGTTCAGTTATCCAGCTCCCTCAGATATCCTGCTGTGTGATGTAACCCCCATGAGGTAGTGGTCTGTTTCCACGGCTATTTCAGGAGATTCTGCATCCATGCAAACAGTCCTTGTCTGCTGTTCTGGGCCATGTCACTCTCCCTCTCTCTCTCCTTCAGCCTCTGTTCTTTCTCTCTCCTCTTCCTATCCTCCCTTTGTTCCTTGTCCTCCCTCATCGCCCGCTCCACCTCTCTCTTCAAGCTGAAGTGAACAAGCTGGCGGTTGAGCAACGGCACAATCAGGTTGAACGTGTCCACCCTCTTGTTCACCTTGGTCAGGTCCACGGCAAAGTTCCCACACTGCTCCTGCCATTTGAGCTGCTCACGGGGCGTCATCGGGTCCCCCAGTTGGCCTCGGGCCTTCAGAAGCCCAGCCCGAAGCTTGGCCAGCTTCTCGCGGATCTCCTTCTGGAGCACGATCCACTCGGGCTGGTAGCCGTTGTCGATGAGGATGCGGTTGAGGTTGTGGGTAGCGGGGTCAGCGTACGGGTTGTGCTGGAACTTGCTGAGGGGCTTGCCGCTCCCGCTCAGGTTCTGGAAGTCTCCGCGCGCCATGGACTCCTGGATGAGGTCCTCCACCAGCCGCTCCACCGCCTGCGTGATCTTGGTCTGCCGGTGGCGTGTGCGAATGTCACGCTCGATCATGGCCCCCTCGTCCGCGGCAGAGCGCTCCATCTCCTTGCGGCGGTACTCCAGCACCTGGTCTGTCGCCCGGTCCACGCGGAACTGCCGATACTGTCGCTCCCGCTGGCTGGGCGTTCCGGAGCCAACACCCTCGAAGTTGATGTATTGCCGGTGCTGAAAAGCATTGCCTTGACTTGGATCGTCCTCCTCTCCCCCTGCTTGGGTACTGTACTGCGACGCGTATTTCTGGCGCGCAAGGTGCGCCAACACAGCTCGGTACGCCTCCTCGATGCGGGCGAAAAGAGCCGCATCGGCAGTTGGAGCGCCCGAGTCCGGGTGGTAGAGCTTGGCCATAACGTGGTAGGCCTCCCTCACCTCAGCTTGGCTGCTGTCCCCATCTGCCGGCAGCTGCAACACGCGGTAGCTGTCCTTGAGGCCGGGGCTCATGTGACGGCCATTACTGAGGGCACGGACATTAGTGGAGCGGTACAACGGCAGGAGCGCACGGTGGATTATGTCCCCGCGGTGCAGCAACAGCAAACCTGAGCAACTCATGACGCTCTGGACCGCACCTGCAGCCTACATTAACAATAAAGACACACCTTTAAGCATGACAGCACTACTGTTGCTACAACCTATTCAGCTAAGTTACATTTATTAAAGCTAGACGTCTTGTTTAGCACTTGGCTAGCAGATAGGCTAGTTATGACAGGTCGTCGCTGTGCTCTACATTCTACATCGTTGTCATGCCCTATCAGTTAACACATATAGAAGTGGCAAGGCAGTTCCAGTAAAAAGGTCAATCATCTTTAAACTTAACAGTAAGCTAGCAATTAAGCAGTTGGCTAGACGGCTGACTTTAGTTGAATAACCGTTGTCCCCAAGTAGAACAAAGCAACAGACTTAAGACCACTACAATAAATGAATGCCCTTTACCTAAAGAGCATAGACCTTGCATATACGAACCCTAAAATAACTGTTGAATGCAGAAAACCAACCTTTTTGTACAGAAGTTATTCCATCTCACCAAAGATGTGGGTCACTAGCGCTTTCAAATGTAGGACATATTTTCCCAGAGCACGAGCGTTTGTTTTGTAATTGTCGAACTGCAACGTGGGGGATGTAGTTCTTCTAACAGATGGCGCAAGTTTGCGTGTTATTCATTCTTTTGCAGCAGCACGCCGATTCACTGACCTGATAGAATGACACTGGTAGGCAACTTCCTTTTCACTCTTTTGTAAAAAACCGTGTCAGTTTAAATCAATGCCGCTTTAAAAAAAAAAAAAAAAACATGCTTTTCTGTGACTGCAGTAACGTGAACTTAACTCCAGATGGCATCTGTCATCCCTCATGTGAAGAACTATAAACAAGAGAGAGAAGGAGAGAGAGATTTTGTGTGGGCATGTGAACATCAACATGATCTATTCTTGAATATGGACATGGGCTTTAGCGTTTTGAATGGACACTTTACTGATACTGATTACAGCATTTTTACGTGTCTGTCAGTGATGGGTATTACTGAGGAGTTAACACTAAAATCAGGCTACTTACCCACCATAGCCATATAGGCTATGGATTCAGACTACCTTCAGCTATTTTTAAATTTATTTTAATTTCCTGTAAGTACATTTTCACAAAGATTTTTCATTATGAAAGCGTTGGCTGCATCTTTTTCCTGATTTTCTTAAATCTTTCTGGTTTAAGCCGAATGCAGCATCTTGTAGGTGGAGGATCTTACAACACCAGCATGAGTACATGCTCCAAAAATACATATGGTGTGCTTGAAATAGCCCAGAGTTTATTTCAGTCATGTCTCAAACAGTCCCAGGGAATGTTCTCTGAATGTTTCCGAACAGGCCGTTTTCTGAATAAATCATCTGTGAATCATCACTCATTATGGATTTTCTGTACCCCTCATGCCAACTGTGGAGGCGGCTTCACATACATTTCAATTCAATTTTATGCAATACCAGGGACGTAGTTTATGAATGGCAAACACTGGATTTAGGTTTACTCACAGGAACTCTGTCATCAGTTGACTCTAAATTAGTGCAGGGACACTTTCTATTGAACAACAGGATGTTGATCTTCACTAATGGGGATTTATCTCTGCTATCAATACTGCGCAGTAATTGTTTTTGAGCCACATGGGGCTGAAGCTTTGTAATCAGTAATGAGGTCACGATGCATTCCAATTACATCCGAAACAAATAAGATCATTTTCAGTCATGTGGGTATATTACAGCTCTTATATTACCCTTACAACTTCTCAAGCATACTAAAAAAAGAGTACAATACACCTTCCTGACATTGCATTTGCAGCCAGGATAATTACAGATATGTCAACACTATTGTAGTAGTAAAAAAGTGGTGATCAGTTTAAATGTCACCGGTGGAAAGGAAGGGCTGCCTTGTCAAAACTTTCAAGGGCTAAATGTCATCTGGAATAAATGTGAAGTTATCCTTTAATCTTCCACCAAATGAATAAATGAATTAAGCTGTGTGGTTCAAACCATAGACATACATAAATATACAGTATATATATATGGTTATGGTTATGGTTGGTATACGTATATCTATCTATATATATATATATATATATATATATATATATATATATATATATATGTCTATGGTCCACACCACATGAGTGGAGCTGGTTCGCCTACTTGCCCAGAGGATTGTGGGGTGCATTTGAGTGCCTACCAAATCAATGGTGCACAATCAATGTCTCTATGTTGAAGTGCTTTCCCCTCTCGGTACGGTTCATTTTGTACCACATGGAACAATTCACAAAGAGGGTCACAGTTGCCACTCACACACAGAACCAGCACAGGAGCTAGGAGTCCTCTGAAGCCCAGTTGTTTAGTCGTGTTCTAAGGCAACAGGCTAAACCTGTGGGATTGTCCATCAAAATGACAGACTTCACTGAAGAGGACTTGGACCACTTCCTGCAAAATCAGGTGGATTCTGTTATCTTTTTTCTTTTGGATGGCCCTGAAGAACCCATTAAAGATGAACTAAACATAAGGGCCAAACATGTGTTTAGAAGTCAGGTGTACTTGAATTGCTTTGATGTTTGGTTAAGCGCAGTATGGGAATGTGCATCTCTCTGGCTAATGTTTAGTCTAATCTAGATTTACGCCAATCTTCTTTTAATTCTTCAATTTTATTAATACATTTTAACTCTGAATAATGTTTCATCTTCTTTTCCTTTTGAGCTGGTTTAGCTTTGGTTTGTTAGGTATGGCTGTTTTCAGGGCATTCTATCAAGGTCTAGTCAGCTAGTTGGTCGTAGGGATGTGAAGCTTCTCTCTCTCTCTCTGCACAGGTGGACCTGAGGCATCGGCTGGTGTCCAAAACAGTGGAGGAGGTCCAGAAGATCATGAAGGACCTCACGGCTGAAGTTAGTATTAAGGATGCTCGCTTTCTGTCCATCGCAAACTCTGGAGTTCACAACAATGACAATATGAAAGTAAGTGCACCTATCTATCAACAGACATCACTTCCTTTTGATGATGCACCTGTGTTCTAATCCGCAGTAGCCTGGTTTTTCTAGTCATCGTTTATTAGTTAACCTCTTTAATCCTGGTGCTTTGTGCTCTTGTTGTGTAGGATCAACCTGGGTTATTGTCTAAATGGACTGCTCTACTGCGGGGAAAGTGTGCCCTCAACCCTGCCATTCAGGTAAAAGCAGACATCGCTGTAAAAGATGTCCAAACTTATAGTGTTTTTTTTTTTTTGACAGTCTATGTGTGCTTTGTAAAATTTGACATAAAGAGACATCACGCCTAGACTGCAGTCCGAAATAGATTGATGTGGTCTTGAAACAGCTGGGGGCTTACACTGAATTACCCCTTACAGTGGCACCACTCGTACCGCCTGTCAGTCACACAAGTGTTATGTTTGAGCACAGGCTGGATATTGAGGGCACAGCCAGTGAGACTTGTAATGTCAGTTTAGCGTATAGACAGACTTGAGCGAATAGCCTGATGTGACAAGCAGCTCATTGATTGGCTTCTCGACCTTTGAACCAAGCAGGCCCTAACGCCCACATAATTCCCAATCTCAGAGCCTTTTATGTCAGGCTAGTGTGCTTGGATGGACATTTGCAATTAGCCCCTATATGTGGTGTCGCTCATTGATTGACCTCTTGACCTCCGAACCCCCCTGTAACAGGTCCTGACTCCCACACTGTTCCTGATCTCGGTGCCAGTAAAGGGGCTGAATGGATACAAAGAGCGCCGGGCGCGGCAGTGGCGCTACTACGCCCTGACTGGCTCACGGCTGCCGTCGCCCGTGCGTGAGCCCGAGAAGCTGCACCAGTGGCTGGAGCTGGAGAGCTTTGCCAACGTCTCGCAGGAGTGGCAGGAGGCTGCCGTTGCCATCGAGGGCGACGTCGTGCCCGCCAAGGTGGTCATCGTCTTCAGGGAGCTGCTGGAGGAGGCAATCAAGAGCTGCTCGCTCACAGGTGAATGTCGCCCACAACACAGGTGATTCCTGCGTGCTTACGTAAGTCATGCTCACTGGCCTGGCCTGCTGTCCGTGCTTATGCTTGAAAGGGGCATTTACAGTAGGGGAGTGATTTGCAACTAGGCTCACTGTGAATATAAGGGGGAGATACAGTACATTCAATAATAAAGCTAATAGTTTTATCATTTATTTTATTAGAGTAGATATTTGTGCATAGGTGGTCAACCAATGACTATTGAATCCCCCCCCCCCCCTCCTCCTTGCATAGTCAGCGTCTTGATGCCCCTCAAGGTCACTCTGAATACCATCAACCATCCAGGTTTAGGCATTTGAATGATGAGCAGTGATTTGCATCCAAGCTCACTGAAGTGTGTATGTGTAAAATGGGATTTTTACAGAGGGAGATAAATCTTGAAAGAGATAATGAAGAACACACAGGGAAATCAAAGCACATATTCAACAAGTCAAGAGCAACTGAATGTTTCTGTCCTGTGGTTGACACATAATGTATATACGCATATACTCTCATCCGGTCAATGACTGTAAATATTTTATATTTTATCATAATCTATAAGCTACAGTCTTGAAGTACATAATATTATATATCTCATCCTCCCTTTGCTCTCTTATTTTAGGACTGGTGAAGATAACTTTGTGACTTAAGATAAGTTTGGTTTCCATTTTGACTCAACTTCCTTTTTTTTCGTCTTTCGTCTTTTCTTCATCCTCCCGACACGCTCTTTCTCTTCCTTAGGTAAAGTCAGCATGCTGGAGTCCGTGGGCTCGGTGGTGCGGGTTGCCGTGGAGACATCTGAGATACAGGTGGAGGTGGAGCTGGTGCCAACCGTGGAGCTGATGAACTGCTGGCCCAAGAAAGCACGATGGCCCCGCCTCCTCAAAAGATGGCCGTCCATAGAGCGTGCTCGCTGCCTGAAGGTCATGACCCTGAAATAATAATAATAAGAACTATAATTTAGTTTTTCTTACTGATCATAATTGTGTTGTGGGCCTACTGTCATCAGGTTAATAACTGTGAAAGAGTATGCTGTTCCTTGCAAATTCCTTGATGAAAACTGCCAAAGTCGGTTCCTTGGTTCAAGTTAGCTTGTTCAGAGTAAGAGACTTGTGGAAGACGGCTTAGTGAAAGAACACGTTAATTACTACGCTAGGCACAGTATACCTCGGAGAGTATGGTCACATGTCACCAGGAGAGTCTTCCTCTGTGCGGAAAGTCCATTTCTGTGTTGTCCTCTCTGACAACACAGAAATTTAGAGTTTTATGTTTAACATATTAAACAAAAGCTTAGGGGAGGGGTGGGTGTGTCTGGAGGTCAAAGGTAGGTGGTGGATGTTAAGCAAAAGGGGATGTGTAGCTAATATGTAAATGCTATATAACTGGTAATATGTTTGGCTTCAACCATCTTGTCTTGGCTGTAGACAAAAGCCAACAATCAGGGTCTAATATCTCTAGATCCAAGACACACAAAAGCCAGGAAGCATGTCTGATGGCTCTCAGCATAGACAAAAGGTCAGGAGCCAAGCCTAATGGCTGTGATCTGGTGCAATTCAAACTGAGAGTGGGGGACAAACTGGAGTATGGCCTGGTATGTGGAGTTATGGTCTGATATATGAAATCCATTCAAGAATTCTTCAGTAAATGTGTATGAAATGATATTCATCAAGAATGTCATAATCAATGGTAGAATGTTAGAATTAAGTTTTCTTATGGCACAGTTCTCTGTTTGTTTAAGTATCTCTCTCTTGCACCTTGTAGTTACTCTCTCTCTATCTCTCTCTTTCTCTCTCTCTCTTTCCTCTCTTTTTGTCTGAAGTCATTTGGCTATAACCTTATGGCCACCTCAAACTACCACTGGCTGCTGTCCTTCTCGCGGGCGGAGCAAATGCTGCTGGGAAGCATCGATGAGGACGGAGGCTGTCGCCGGAAGTGTTATCGAGTCGTCCGGCAACTCAAAGAGGATGTGTGGTGTCCCGGCAACAAGCCTGTCATCACTGCCTATCACTTACAGGTGCCGATGACAATTCAGCATCATTGTTTATGCAACCAATCATAATTCACGTCAGTTCCACCCTATTTGCCTTTTACCTCTTGTCAAAATACCAAACTCAGCTCAATATAAAAGCCCTAGAGGTAAGGGGTAGTATTGCAGGGTGCTTAGTCACAACATTTACGCAACAGAGAGTCTTTTTTTATCTCAGGGATTCACTATTGTTGATGAGGTTCAGAGGTAAGTTCTGATAACAGTATGGAATGCACAAGTATGGAATGCACAAGAGTTCTCGTACATAGCTTTAGTATGCTGTTGTGTGTCTACTAAACCAAACAATCAACTGAATCAACACCAATGATTTTTGTGAACCTTAGAATTGTCTCAAGGATGATTATGTTTGGTTTTGTTCCTCAGACTCTGCTGTTTTGGTCATGTGAGAAGTACCCTGGCGTGCGCGACTGGAGGAACATGCGCGAGAGCGTCCTGCGTCTGGCCCGGAAGCTGCACAAGTGTGCCAGCCAGCGCTATCTGCGCCACTTCTTTGTGCGCTCATACAACCTGCTCAAGTACACCAACACCAATGAGCTGGACGGCATGGCCAAGAAGATATCTGAGTTTCTGGAGAACCCGGGGACATACATACACTGAGTGTGTGTTTGTGTGTGCGTGTGTGTCTGTGTGTGTGTGTGTGTGTGTGTGGGGGGGGGGGGGGGTGGCGTGATTGCTCAGCTGAAGTGGGTGTCCACAGAGAGCTAAAGAAGCCTGTCTGTCTGTGTGTGTGTGTGTGTGTGTGCATGTGTGTGTGTGTGTGTGTGTGTGTGTGTGTGTGTGTGTGTGTGTGTGTGTATAAAAGAATGTGTCCAGATGTTGTAACACAGTGGTCAAGTATTGTTAAACATACACACACACATTCACATTCATGTGTACTTATGATCATTAGTAATATATTTAAGTAAAAACAGATTCATTGTGTTTAACCAACTAAGAATTTTTTTTTTTTTTTTAAAAACACCAATTGTCTTTTGTTTCTGAACAGTGCTTTCTTAATCTGCCCATTCTACTTATAGTGCAAACGAAGAGTTTTAGACTCTTTCAAGTTTTCCACATTCATTTTTTTGTATTTAGGATTTTATTGAGGACTTCTACAGAGTTTTCCTAAAGCCACTCCTGTGAAATGTAAACTGTTGCCCCAGCCTGAGATCCTGAGCACTCTGGAAAAAGTTTTCACTCAGGATTGCTCTATTTCTCTGCATCCATCTTTCCCCCTGCTCCATGCCTGGTTTCTTCCGCGCATGACATTGGGAATTCAATCTTCATTTCATCAGACCAGAGGATTTCACTCCTCATGGACTGAAAGTCATGCAAACTCCCAGCCTGCTGTCATGTGCCTTTTAGTGAGGAATGACCTCCGTCTGGCCAATCTACCATAACGACTTGATAGGTGGAGTGCTGCACATATGATAGTCCTCCTGTAAGGTACTCCCATCTCCACCAGTGAACTCTGGATCTCATTCATAATGACCATTGGGTTTTTGGTTACCTGTCTGACCAAGGCCCTTCATCCATTTGGCTGGGCGACCAGATCTAGGGAGACTTTGTGGTGGTTCCGTATGTCTTCCATTTGAGAATGATGGAGACTGCCGGACTCTTTGGCACTTTCAATGCTACAAGACATTTTTGTGTATCATTCTCAAGATCTTTGTCTTGACGGACAGTTCTTTCGACCTCATAGTTTGGAGCAACTGCCTGAAAGGGACAAATGATGCTGCTGGGCAGATTGAGATCAGACATTTCAAATGTCAGAAAGCCCTCTTTTCAGCACGTCTTTTTTTCTGATGAGAGTAAATTGACAGGCCTATGTATAGAACAAAGCATGAGTGACTCATCTGAGACTGCAGTGTTTGTCAGAGCTTAATGTAGGGGGCCATTATTTTATGAGTGACCTCTGTGTTAGCAAGGGACAGCCATTTACTGTGAACACAGCTTTAGAGTACAGTATTTATCGCAAAGCTGAGTGTAAAAAGTGTTATGAAATGAAATAGCAACGTTCAGTCAGAATAATAGCATAAAACATCAGTCATGACATGGTGTAAGGAATCACTCTCCAGACCAAAAACGGAACTGAAAGTGGCCGAAGGTTTCTGCGTGTTCCTCTTTCTGTGTTTTGCTGTAATGCAATATTTGACCCTGTATTGGTAAACTTAATTAATCTCACTCCACTCAATGTAGAAACTCAGTCTTAGTCCCTGTTCTTGTAATGCTATATTGCTACCCCTTAGGTAGGCTGACCAAGGGAGCCATTCTTTTGGATGCCTACAATCTGTTATGTTCGAATAAGAAAATAATAAATCACAGGGATTTGGGCGTTTACTGATAGGGATCACACAGACTCACAGACAAATGGAGGGGTTTGCCACCTCCACAGAAGGGTAACCCACAGCCAGAATCCCCATGTTCCTGAGATCTCTGTGAAAACGAATCTAGTCAGCTGCAGGACTGAGACCACTGGGCCACTCAGACTGAGACACTTAAAATTAACCCAAATGACAAAAAAATAATCTTATAATGCAATACAACACTTTATACCCTTAATTCCATTTTCCTGCCCTTCGTTTAACCCTTGTGTGGAAAAGCACACGGAGAGAACGAGACAGAGGGTACAGATAAGAACATCAACAGGGGGATGAAAAAAGTCAACCTAGTGGAACAATGCAGTTCTGGAGAAAAAAAAACTGACCCACCTAATTACTGCAGAGTCATTGTAAATAAAAGGCCATCTGTGTTTTACAATCAAAAGATTCTCGTCCTGCAACTTACAATGCCTTACAAATGCCTTACAATGGTTTATTACAAGCTGTAAATGCAACTGTATGTGAAGGACATGTTGATGCATTTTCTAAGCAAATGGCTCCTCTTTATTTGGTTAAACACATTCAAATAATTGCTGAATTAATTTGGACCAACCATCAGTTTTTCTCTGTGGAAATCAGACAGGGAATTGTGCAGAAGATTGTCAAGCACATTAAAACATGTAGACTCTAGAGGGCGCTCTAACGCTTAAACCAAATGTCTGCCATAACAGGAGTCAAAACCTAAAGCTTCACAGCAAGTGGCACTCTAGCCTGGAAAAATAAATAGATACATTTCAAGGTCCATTAAGTGAAATTGATCCAACCATTGGTGGTCAATAGATATGTGTATATCAATGTATCAATGTGTGTTTAATTGACAAAGAAGTTGTCCCTGAATGATTGATTTAGGCCAAAGCACAGCCTGATCACTGGAATACTACTGGAGCTGTTTTTCAATGATGCTGATCATTCTGGTGTGATGACATAGAGGTGGCATGTGTCGTGGGTCTGAATGTGTGTGTGCGTGGGGTGTGTGTGTGTGTCTGTGTGTCTGTGTGTGTGTGTCTGTGTGTGTGTGTGTGTGAGTATGTGTGTGCGTGTCTGTGTGCGTGTGTGTGTGTGTGTGTGTGTGTGTGTGTGTGTCGTGGGTCTGAATGCTGATGACAATGAGATGTTGAAATATTGCCTGCTTTGCCAACTGGGAGAGTATTCAAGGCGTGCTACAAACCTGCTTTGAGTGGATGACTTAATGCAAGTCTGAAGAAATTTGCTCTCATTTTTGTTTGTAAAAACGTTTTGTTCTTATTTTATTAGTATCTACAGATTCTTGGGATATTTATCTTTGCACTTCTCTTAGGTAAGAATACATTCGCCCAAAAAAACACTTCTCAATCTAAAAATTGTTAATCCAACACAAAAATAAAAAACAAGGGGATTTTAGTTTGTCTACATTTATTTTACAGTGCGTTGATTTGACCACTGCTGAGGTTCTTCTTACAGCCGTTTTCTGGTAGCATCTGTCCAATTCTTGTACAGTATTTAAGGGGCATTACCTACACTGAGAACAAACAACCGCCCACGTGCCTCCAATTTAATGGGACTCATCATTCAGCACACAAGGGTAAGAGCACATTTGGATGGTTAAGAAGGTTAAGTGTACCTGGAGATGACTTCTCTTGTTATTTCTCTTTACAGAAGATTAAGAGAAAACATGAGAGAAGTTGAACAGACAGTTTTTACATGAGGCCCAATGTGTGAAGCTACTCTATGACTTTAACACGTGTTACGACCCGGCTCGCAGGGAAGCAACACAATGAGAGCACAAAAAACAAAACTTAATTTAGGAGTATATTTATTGTTATGTAGGGGGAAAAGTAAGTAGAGGGCAAGGTGCTTGTCCTGCTGCCAGGTAAGCAGTTGCAGTGTGTGTGTGAGAGAGAGAGAGAGGGAGGGGTCAGGCCAGTTCTTAATGGAATCTTGCAGGTAAACGCAGGTCATTACAGGTGAGACCCAAGGTATCTGTAACAGGTAAATAATGAGCTACCAATACCAGGCCTATAACACATGTTTTTATCTTATTATGAATCCAGCTCAAAAACCAGCGGGTAAAAGTCAGGAGTGAAAACTGCAGACATAGTCCTCTTAAACAGAATTAAATAACAAGCTAATCACTGCCAATGGGAGGCTCTTATATGCACTGGGTGGAAAACAATACGATTGCACAATAGAACTTGATACTCCGGATGTGAAGTATTATGAGCACTTGTCACGAGCCTGAGGCACTTAAAGGGCGTAGCGCTTCTCTGCCGTGTGATATGTATTCAGCAGAAAAGAAACTCACACATACACACATATAAACACATAAAACAAAGCACATACAAACACCTAAAGCAGTCATACACACACATAAAGCACTCACATATACACATAATACATACAGACATGAATACACAAACACATACACACACACACATATTTGCATTTTAAGACCTTAAAACAACAATAATAACAATTAAAAAAGTAAGGGAACTGTGGAATGCCTTTGATGAAATTTTAGAAAGGGTTTGAGAGGGTCCTCACAGTCACACAGTCCTTACAGTCACTCAGTCACACAGTCACACAGTCCTTACAGTCACTCAGTCACACAGTCACACAGTCCTTACAGTCACTCAGTCACACAGTCACACAGTCACACAGTCCTTACAGTCACTCAGTCACACAGTCACACAGTCACACAGTCACACAGTCACACAGTCACACAGTCACACATTCACACAGTTCTGCAGTCACACAGTCACACATTCACACAGTTCTGCAGTCTCACAGTCACACAGTCACACAGTCACACAGTCCTCACAGTCACACAGACATCACAGTCCCACAGTCACCAGTAATGTAATTAAGCGTCTGCCCAAATGGTGTCTTATGAAAAAGGTTCGAGAGGTTCCTCACAGTCCTGCAGTCACACACTCCCACAGTCACAGAGTCACACAGCTTGTCAGGGTGGAATGCTGTGGGAAGTCTCCGGCCCAAGTGCGTTTGCTGTTATCACTTCCTGTGATCTGTCTTTGTAGTGGCTTTGTCACTTGTAGTCTGTAAACAAACACGTGAATTGTGTGTGGTCTTGTTATCAGTGCTGTTATACTGTATGTGGATCAGTATAAACACTAGTGTACTTTTAGTGTGGGAAATTGATAAAAACCCTTCCTGAACAACAGAAGTAAAGTTTGATTTCAGTAACCTAATTAAGCCTTTCCCCCAAATGGTGTCTTGCTAACTAGAGAGGTCCACAACCTGGCGCCGCTTAAACACCTGCAGTCAGGAAAGGTCAGCAACGGCCATCAATTATAGAATGGGTACAGGAGGAGGCTATCAGAAAACCATCTTGACCAAACGGCCACCCAAACTTAATCAGCATGTCTATTGCTAGAAGGAGACGCTGATCATCCAAACAGACTAAAGGTCCCCAGATTCGTATTCACACAAAAAGGAGTTACTAGAACTTCATTATTATACATTAGAGCAACAGATCTAATTATTATACATAGGGTAAAATAAACCATCCACTTTATTTCTGTATGAGATAGTTAATATTCAAGAATTTATAGTATATATTGTGGTGTTTTACGATGTTCTAGTTCTAGTCTCTTGCGTGCCTCGTGGCACATAAGGCCTCATTTTACAATGTTACAAGGTTCATTTTGACGCCGTTGAATCAGAGGACTCCTTCATTGTATGTAAAAATGTGTATGCTTATTTAAGATGCATTTCTTAAATTGAGTATGGATATGATGTACCTGCATGTGACCTGACTGAAATATGCAGCATTACAGTATATCATAGGTGTTTTTGCTTAAATCCTCTCATTCTTTTGACCAACCCAGTCAACCCAGAGCAAAACACACAGAGAACACTCTCTCACACTGGGACCATTGTGCCTCTGAACCACAGCAGGATACGCCGCAGAGTTGCTTCTTTTCAGAATGAAACAGAAGAAAGCTGTGTGTGTGTGTGTGTGTGTGTGTGTGTTGTTTGTGTGTGTGTGTGTGCACGTGTGTGTGTGAATGTAGCTGAGAAGTAGTTTTGGTGGTGTGTCAAGTGCATGACACTATTATGAAGCAGACAAGTATGTCTGAGATGCCCCTAAGCAGTTGGTTATAGTAATATTATCATTCCTCTATTGTATTTATATAGTCTATACAATTTATAGGAATATGGTAATCATTCCCCTGTAGTACACTAATACCCAGTAGTATGTCTTCTATTTCCCTGAGCTGTACTTGTACCAACAGTGTGGCTATTCCCCTGTAGTATGCATGCCAATCATCAGGAGTATGCTCATTTTCTTCTAGTATGCTCAATCCCCTGTAGTATGCATGCCACTCACCATATGTACTGCATGCTCATTTCATGTCTTTTAAGTTCCCTGTATTAGATCAGCATCATCAGTAGCTTTTTACATGACATCCCAATTAGCAGCACAGCACTGCTGGAATGTGCCACGCTCTGTCCCACCCCACTATCACCTCCTCTAGACTACAGAGAGCTCTATCTTTAGCATATCTCTTCCTTCTCATAAACAGACCTTTCAGACTGCTAGTGACTGCCAATTCATCTCAGAGTTTATAGCACATTAGATTATAGTGAACAAAATAACTTCAACTGATTGTACCTACTATATGCCATTTAGATTGTATGAAATGTTTTTGAGTGTACCATATGCAAAATAAGTGATGTTAATCTGCTCTTTATGTGCACTGTGAACATAAAGCCCATCTTATGGTAAGACTGAGAAATCCTACTTTCTTCAATAGGTCACTTTTTATCCTACTGTTCTTGCTTTGCTTTGCTTTGACCTCCAAAGCTGTTATACCTACTTCCACTTCTACTTACATATGGATAGATGAATGGACGGATTACACTGATAGAAATTCCCACAGACTGAGAAAAGAAAATACTGTGTACTGTGCATCCAGGCAATAACAGGCCTGATCCAGCATTCGGATAGATCCATGGGCTAGTATGACACGGCAAAAACCCATCCCCTGTTCCCTTGAGATTTTGCAGCCTTGACCAAGACCAAATATTTGTCAGTAAGGGTCAATCTTTTGTTTTAATGGAGGCACAACTGAACAACTGCTCAACTGTACCTCAACAGTGTCCTAAGGGGTGCATGTTTTTCATTTTGCTGGTTGCCACTGTCCCCTCCTTCCTGCTCTGGTGCATATGGTGCTTTGGACTTCTCCTCCTCTTCCTCCTCCTCCTCCTCCTCCTCCTCTGTAGCGGTCGTTCACTCTCATTAGCGGTGCCTGGACATGCTTTGTGCCTGGCGGGACATGAGTGACCATCTGGCAGTACACAGTCTCGCACAGAGGTATTTTATTTCCTGTGCGTGGGGGTGAATAAACCAAGGGCAATTGTAGAATACATCCTGTATGCTAGATAAAAAGTGACTGTTGGAGAATTGCGTCTATTGTACTTCTTAAATTTGATGCATCCCACTTTTCTGTGTTTTTGTTGATGTAAATTTATATTATTTTTATCTGTATTCATTACCTGTAGTGAGTCAGCAAACCCAAGTCTTTGAGGTCTATAGGGACAGGAAGGACATTTAAGTGTTATATTAGTAAGTAAGTAAGTAAGTAAGTAAGTAAGTAAGTAAGTAAGTAAGTAGGTAAGTAAGGATTGTTTAAAGTAAGGAATGTTTTCTCTTGAAAACATTCTCTACGAGTAAAACGCTAAATCGATAAACTCACAAGGCTTATTCTTAGCCTCGTTACCACAGCTTTGTTTTGCCTTGTTCCAGTAGGAACAGTGACCATTTGACCCCCTTATGTTCTGTGTGCTGTTCTAGACCGTCTCCTCACAGCGATGATGTCAAAGGAAAAACACTCACTACAGACGGAGTCTCCGAACGCTTCGGCAAAGGCCATGCAAGTGACCGAAGCTGTGCTGACAGCATGAAGATGCCCTCTGATGGAGATGGTCCAGCCGTTCTGCATACCACTGATCCAGATCCATTTGACTAGAGCTTTGGACACAGCCCAGCAGAGGACGTCCATACTAACACCCGCTCCCTGTCATCACTTTGCTACGGGGATAAAGGCAGCTATTCCTAAACCCATTTTCCATGTCAGAAACATTTTCCATGTCCTCAGGGATTTGGGTGCATATCTCTGTGCATGTGTATCTCCCTCTCTGTCCCTCTCTCTCTCTCTCTCTCTCTCTCTCTATCTCTCTCTCGCTCTCTCTTTCTCAAGCTGTGTGTGTGTGTGTGTTCACAAATTGGGTAAAGGGAACAGAGAAAGACAGAAACAGAGAGAGTGGGTGAGACATAGTGTGGGCGTGTGGTGTGTGTGTGTGTGTGTGTGTGTGTGTGCGCGGGTGTGTGTGTGCGCGCGCGTGTGTGTGTGTGTGTGTGTGTGTGTGTGTGTGTGTGTGTGTGTGTGTGAGTATAGGGCATGGGGGAGCAGCTCGTCTTTAATCATTCATTGACATGGAAATTGAAAGTATAATGATCAAATGATTCTTTCTGTTTGTGTCACACACACACACACATACACACACACACACACACACACACACACAGATACACACATTAGCATCTAAACACATTTAAATAACAACAACGACAGTCCGTTAAGTTATTTCTGTCTGGTCCAAACATAGGACAAATAACTCACACATGCAGTCACTGGTGAGAGAAGAATTAAATTAGGTCAGTTCTTTCTCTCTGTCTTCTTCCCTCTATCTTCCCTGCACCTCTCTCTAGCTCTCTCTCACACTCCATCATTCTCTCTCCCTTTCTATCTCCTCTTCCTGAAGCCTGGGCAGCATTTCCAAAGGGGATGTTTACAATGAAAGCAGAGTGACAGACTGTTTTAGCTCAGGGGCATGTGGGGATAATAGAAGATGGAGGTGGTGGAACAAGCAAAAGAGAGACACTGCCTGGAAACCTGAGTGGCTAAAGCAATAATCTCCTGGAGAGCAGTAAATAGCTATTGCTACCACCATCTCCTTACACACACACCCACACACACACACAAGCGTGCACACACACACCCAAACATACAAGCACACACACGGATGCACACACACATGCGTGCACACACACACACACACACACACACACACACACACACACACACACACACACACACACACACACACACACACACACACACAAACACACACACAGATTTCTTCTGTTTCATTCTGAAAAGAACGACTCCGCGGCGTGTCCTGCTGTGGTTCAGAGGCACAATGGTCCCAGTGTGAAAGAGTGTTCTCTGTGTGTTTGGTCATGCTCAGGACATTCAGTGCCAACGGACCGGTTCAAGGTTAATTCAGAGTTACTGTAAGTCTATCTGATCTAAAGAAAATAGGGACCCTGTAAATCATTTGTATATCAAGCATAATCATTTTGCCTAAAGGGCAGTTTATATCAAAGGCCCCATAAATAATAAATAAGATTCAAAACCATATAAAGTAGGGTCCATTATGCACTCTACAAGTCTTGAGCTACTGAGGCTGACTTTAAAGCGTACCAGCTGTTAGGTCAAAATTGTTTGTTTTTATAATAAATAAAAACATACTCCATTAGTGACCTGCCTCCCTCAGTCTTGGGACGATGTCACACTGTGTCACGTCTCTAAAGTGTGCTGTCTCTGGTGGATCTCCACCAAGATCTCGCAGTGAATGACGCTTGAAAAAAGACACTTTCAGAGGGACAGTGTCTATGTTATGACCACCATGTGAAGCAGAATGATGTGGGTAGGAGTTGACAGTGCAGCACCCACTGCAATGGCATCAGTGCTCTGATCCAGTTCTCTAGGATAATTGGAACATCAGAATTAGAGTGGAAGAGACATTCCAATAATGACCTAGTATGTTCCATGTCAAAACAGGAATAGGAACAATGTAACCAATGTTCAATATTAATCATTCCATAACTGTAAAATGAAGGACGGGCCTAAGATGTGTCCATGTGAGCATTGGTAGCCATAATAACAGCCTAAATGTAATTTAGGTCCTCAATAAAGTAGAGAGTTCTGTATACAGAAAGAAGTCACTTACAGTCATTCTATTCAGTCCCATTCATTCTATTCATTCCAATTCATTCCAGTTCTTTGGTTTTAACTCCCTGAGCTGCCTGGCTGCCTTGAATGCTAGTGATGTGGTGGGGATGATGGTGTGGTCAAAGTTTGGTCAAAGATTGTCAAAGTAAACAATCCTCCCAGGTGCATTCACTTTCCACAATCTATCGGATCTATCTAGCCATTATCTCAGCTGATGAGCCAACAAATACACATACCACAGACACATGAAGATGGCGGCTCTGTCTCTGTCCATGCTCTGGACTCACTTGAAATCACCTGTCTGCTCAGCCGAACCCTGTGAGGGAGGCCGTTGACCTCCTGTCCACCTGGAGGCTTTGTCTACACAAGGACAGCGTGTTATCAAGAGCGTGTGCCTGTGGGTTTCACAAAGACCGTCTGCTGGAGATAGAGAGCCTGAAGGTAGGACGTCAGTTCGTGGCTGTGTTTGAACTAGATTGTGTGACCCCGTTTTTGTCTCTCCTCACCTAAGGAGCTGGAGAGTAAGAGAAGGAGAAAGGAAAAAAAAGAAAGAATGAATGAAAGTAAGAAAGAAAAAAAGAAAGACAAAAGAGATCTCTTGTGAGGGTGTATAAAAGGAGCAGCATGTTATGTGTGTTTTATCCTTGCTGAAATGCCAGGATGAATACATAATAAAGACATTAGATAAAGAAAATAGATCCGGTAGATTGTGTCAGGCCTGTGGACATTGATGCATGGTGTATTTTAAAGAGATAAAATAAATGAATGAAGCATTTAAACAAACCGATTTAAATGATGCTCTGAAATTATAGCCCCCAAATAAACATATTCCATTCTTTTTTTTTTTTAAGCATTACTTGCAACAATCAGCATGGATGAAATTAAATTTCTCATGTTTAGAGGTGCTGCCTGTTGTGAAAACAATGTTATCAGATGCACTAAAAGTTAATAGGCCAATGTTCAGTCCTTCACTGATATCCTTGTTTACAGCTGATTTACATATTACACTTAGACACTTAAACAATCAGGGACAGTGTCTTGAGACCCATTCTCCCCTACTTGGAAAGATGGGAAGATCAATCCCCCTCAGTGAAGAATGTCCATAGTTCCTGACTGACACCAGAGGCCCACTGGCTGAATGCTACTATCAATTCTCTTATGGAGCTTGTTACACTGTATGTAGCATTTTGTAGCAGTATTCAAAACCCAGACATTTAAGCATGTATCCTTATCTGTTTGTTTTGAGAAACTCACATCATTGTTGGGTAATACAGCGCATAGGCTCAACAAAACAAACAGCAATGAAGAGAGTTAACACAGTGTTAACACAGAGTGGCACTGCATGTCATATTAATGCATTAGTGAAGTACACCACACATTCCACTCTGAGTCAGGTTACAAATGTGCTACAAATACAATAAGGTTATTACAAACACTCATATAAACGTACAAAAAGCTACCCTTAATGTAGGTAGCCTTTGTTGACATCAGTTTACAAGGGTATAGGGAATATAGTTGTATTACTTTTCAGAGAAGAAAATAGGAGGGGTGATATAGCAGGCAATCATTCACATAGGCCTACAACATGGTGCCAGTGGCCAGAATCAGATGGTCAGAATTTATGATTAACCTGTTTTTAAAATGTGTTTCTCTTTCTTAATCTGTCACACTTTCACTTGTCAGGTTATGCTGAAAAAAACTGTCCAGATTGAGGTGATTCAAACACCCAGCAGATGGCGCTTCAAAAAGCACAACTCTCATGTGTGGGTAACAGTTTCTATGACAACTCATGCATGTGCAGAGTTGATGATTGTAGCGTGAGAATCATTTGTATCCTTTAACCATGGCTACCCATACGACGAGCTAAGTAATGGGATACGTCACTTAGTTCAACTTTGTTACTTTTCCTAAACACACTTTGTTGTTTCTGCCGTTTTCAAGACAATTGGCCTGTAAAAATGCACATAGGCTACCTGTGCACATCATCTTACCCAAGACTGGGTAAATTGCGTCACAACATTGACGTCCAGGTACCATTTCAGTTGATTAGTGAAAGCATGCAGCCTTCATGGCTCTGGTGAAAACCACACATGGAGTTGTTGACCGACCACTCCCATTGCTTCGGTGTAACCATGGCAAAGGGAGCATACGCCGACGTCACGATGGAAGAAACAGTATAAAAACGAAGTAACAACGTCGGTCGACAGGGGGTTGGATGAGATTTTCTCCCAGTCGACTGTGGTGACCGGGGTCTGTAAGAGTTAGAAGACTCACAACTTTAAAACTTTTGTGGAGACAAACGTGAGACTATTACGTTGTGAATATGGGGGTTGGGGTAAGTACCATACTAAGTTTTTCAAAATGTTTTCAAATAAAGTCACTCTGTTCAATATTGGAGCCTATTTTGTACATTTTTGGGATATGCTCTGACTCCAGTTTGCCCTGCATTTAAGTGCATCTGCTGTAGAGATGTTCCCGAAGCCGAATAAACCTATATGGTACGTTATTTGTGAATGTACAGATACTGACTTTGAAGTAGAGGA
This sequence comes from Sprattus sprattus, assembly GCF_963457725.1. Classification (NCBI taxonomy): domain Eukaryota; kingdom Metazoa; phylum Chordata; class Actinopteri; order Clupeiformes; family Clupeidae; genus Sprattus; species Sprattus sprattus. The sequence continues at coordinate 28,787,612 of NC_137924.1, forward strand.
GTTCGGACCCATGGTTCAGACGGTGGGGATTTCATTGAGGCTAGAATCGTCATCAAGTTGGTTTTCTATGTAGTCTACATTATTACATTTATTCATTTGCATACTGTCAATCTGTCCGCCTTTCAGAGAAGGTTTTTACGATAATGTGGCGCCAAGTCGCTCAGCAAGTTAGGAGCGCCATACCCTCTCTCTCTTTCCAATCATGCAAGAAGACGCACTTTTCATCATCAGTCCGTTTTACCTCTCTACATTTTTACACAATGTCTTCTCCTCCTTTCATTTGTCCATCTTGCAACGATGCCTAACTTGAGAAGCTTCTTCTTTTTTTTTTTTCTTTTTTTTTACATTTTTTATGCTGTTTACCTTTGAACGACATAATCCATAAAATTCTAAGTTACATTTACAGTTTGCATTACAGAGATGCCATGTAGGAAGTGTGTTCCCTTTTAAAGTGTGTGGGTTATAGCAAAATATGGTTTATTGTTTGACTTAGTCAAATAGCAGACTGTGAGCCCAGTTAGAGCTAGAGTTTATCAAAGTCTATTTAAAGGAGTCAGTTCAGTCTAAAACCAGTATCTTATGTAGCCTAGGCTATACCTTATGGACCTTATCTAAACAAATACAACAACAATTCAGAATCAATATCAGTATCTGAAATACATTAAAGCCTTATCTAAATAAGTAAATTACAATCCTATTCAAGGCAAGGCAAGTTTTTTTATGTAGCACATTTCATACATAGAGGCTACCTCTTCATTGATAGACCTATTCAAAACCTGTGATGGCCAAGTAGGCCACACCTCCCCAGCAGGACCCAGCAGCAGAGAGTGGTCACCGTAGACATACTGTATATAGATGTCTGGTCACTGGTTGCAGTGGTTGGCAGAAAACCGCCTGCACAAGCCGCTAGCTTCCACAGCTAACTCTTCTCAACCAAATAACTCCAGAGTCAAGAAAATTGATGATTATAGGCTAAATCTTTTTCACACTTGCTTTCTCTGTCTGCACTAAAGAACTCTGAAGACTCTAGCCCTTCTCAGTAACCCCCCCATAAACAGCGGTACAAGTGCATTTGTTGAAGGTGAAGGATACAGAACTGGCAATGTTAGCAGCTATAGAACCATGTTGACTGATAAAGTAGACTAATATTACAAGGTTTTGATCTAGCTGATGGTTAATAATCCATTTATGTTAACAGAGTGTCGTTCATAATTGTTTTTTATCTAGCTGATGGTCTAACCATTAACGTTAACCGATGGCCTTTCTTACAGGGTTACGTTCATAAATTCCACTTGAAAATCTGATCATTCCATTTCTCCACGAATTAACAAAAATTAGCTGTCATTATTTTAGCCTCTGATATTGGACTTTAGAGATTAATAACACCATTCCTAACAGTGTGGGTTTCTGGCTGGGAGCCCATTGCTTTGCATTGTTGTTTTCGCTACAGTGACTCACTAGTGCCTCTTGAGGTAAAAAGTGGTATTGTGAGAGAGGAGGGTGGGGCACTAGCTGGTTAGCATGTTTTAGTAGTTTAGTAGGTATCTAGGCAAGACTCTGCATAGGCTTTCTTTTTATACATGAAGTCAAAACGGTATTTTTTTTCCACATTCTGTTGCTATTTCAAGTCAATTTCAGATTATTTTAAACTTCATACTTACCATCTGACCTTCTGACCCGCATCCATCCAGTCAGCTTTCCCGCGTGCCAGTTCTGTTTCAAGTCCTGTTGTCTCCACAAACCTTCACTGCACATTCCCTTTACCTTTATTATTGCTGCAGGTGCCTTTATCCCTTGCAACTTACAATGTAATGCCAGGAATGCCATGGAGCATTGCCACATTACCCCCCACACACCCTCTCCCTGCTAGTTGTATGTGCCATGTTGTGACAGGGAAGAGACCCCCGCAGCCTCTGTTTGAGTGGAGTTGTTGTTACCGACCCTGGTCTGCATTACGAGGGTAATCCTGAGGAATGTGTGGCACTGGTGGGCTCAAACTGAGGCTTGCTCGGCTAGACTCAAAGGCTCAGGGAGCAGCCAGAGGTGTAGCGATTTGTGTTCCCAGGTTCATGTTTTTTGGGGTGCCTTGTGCCCCGAATGTTGGATGGGGTTTTGACATGCATGTACGAGGATAATGCAGCAGACACATGTCACACGCTACCTTTATCTCACGCGTGACATACTTTGCTTGTTACTCTACTCATTGCCCTCAATGAAATTGAGGCCGGGTGTGTTAGTCTACCTGTGTGTCGCTGTGCAAATGGTTGTATGTGTTTCAGTCTATCATGTGTAAAGTGAAGTAGCCTGATGCTAGTGCTAAATAGATGAACCCAAAAAGAGATTTTTCTCCTGTTGTGTGTAGTATAATTATGATAAGTGACAAGAGTCAGTTTTCCACAAAAGAATAATTTGATTGAAGGATGACATTAGAAACACATCAAAGTCTGCAAATTAATATTGATCACATTCATTTTTTTTTTTTTTTATTACGTCCGCTGGGAAGCTTCTGAGACTAAATGCCTTTGACCAGCCTGTTGTACTCAGACACAACAACGTTAAAGACCGCCTTGTCAGGGGACATTTAACCCCATCACCCCTGGTACACCCAAACACCCAGTCATGCATAAAACTGTGGCAGGCCCTTCCCACAATGAGCCACAACGGCCCGAAATAAGCCAGCCTCATGCATAAACCATGAGAGTAACCCCCCCTCCCAGACACACACCCACTCACACACAGCCCCAGCATCCCTCACCCCTCACTGCTCTTCACTCTGATGGGCCAGGCTCCGGAGTGGATCAAATCAAACTTGATTTGTACGGCGCATTTCATACCAGGAGGTAACACAGTACAGCCACAGAGATAAATAAACAGGAAATTACGTACTAACCACACTGGCATCGTATAGGACTGCTCAGTGCGGTTATCGTCAAACTAAGAGACAGCTGCTGGGGGGGAGGGTTCCACCGTTTCAGCCATTCTTAGGTATTCTGGCAGAGTATTCCAAAGGCTGGGGGCATAGAAACTAAAAGCTGCTTTCCCATGTCTCTTTGTCCTGGCTTTTGGAACTGTTAGTTGTTCAGTGCCAGATGACCTCAGGTATCTTCTGGGTGTGTATCTTAAGGCATGTCTGTTCATGACTATGGAGTGATTTATAGACTAGTAAGAGAATCTTGAAATCAAGTTGGTGTGATGTGTGCTCTCCGGATGCAGCACTCATCTGGCACAGGTGTGGCCCTAATTAGGTACAGATTCAGCAGATTTAAGGCCGTTTCAGGGCCAGCCCAGTCTATGAGTCTCCGGCTTTGTGGGACTGTGCTGTTGCAGAGGGAGGGGGACTTGGCTCAGGTGTTTGCCGAGGTGACGGATGATTGGTGATGTTCCAGCACTGCCGTCCCTCTTTGTCTCGGACGGTAAAACCCTGACAGAATCAACAGTGGAGAGAGCATAGACACGTGATGTGTGTGATGTTTTCCCCAAGTATCTCACTGGTGTGTGTGTGTGTTGGGGTGTGTGGTGTGTTTGTAGCAGACTTCCACAGATTTGAGACAGTGCTATTGGCTGGCAGACTAGGTGGAAATTTTCTTCTTTGTGACATGAAAAATAACTCCTGACAGAACGTCCATCTTGTTTATGGATGTGAGTTGCTTTACCCTGGAGGTTAAGTAACACGGGGGTGTTTGAGCTTTTGTACATCAGATGACAGCTGAAGTCTGAGTTGAAATCAACAGATTGTCAGAGTGGAATCGTAGTGTGAGAACTCTGTGCTATTTGAGCTCCTCTAGTGGAACAAATCTTAGCTGACAGGCCCTTTAAACATCTTTGTATGTTAGTCTTTAACAGGGGCCTCAGTTCTTACTGTGTAGCCAACCAGAACCCATCGAGTTTTAGGCTGCAGGTTCAATATCCTTTATTTTGAGGGAAATAAGAGTGTTTATTCATGTATAAAACCAGGTCTTTAATGTGTTAAAGCACATACATTTATCTCTAACTAATGACTGGAAACTCTGTTTTGATGTGAATAATCATTGAAGGATAATTAGGGATTCGAAAAATATGTGACACTTTTTCATATTAAGGCCCAATTAAAACACACTGAGAGGTCTGTGATAATATCTAAGGCCATCAGTTTATGAATTTGAACACAATTTAAGGACATGTGCAGTTCGTTCATTAGATGTTTCTTCCCTGCTCCTGAACTGGAACTGTGTGAATCTGACAACATCTTGGCAAGAGCCTTGGCCTTCAATGATGAATCAGTTCGATGGAACTTTGCCCAGCCATTCATGGCAATAATAAAAGGATTTTATGCACAATTTAAAGCAGGAAGGCTTTACTTCTCAACCATCAGAATAATAATACAAATTAATAAAACTGTTATTACCATAGACACTTGAAAACCTTTTGTTTTGAGTTTATCATTACACCTTTCCACTGAGACCGTTCTCTTTAAGGTAGTAGTCCTAATAATGACACCAGTATGTTTTCTAAATGTCTGTCGCTAAGACGTTGTAGCCCCTTGGTTACATCTGCTATGCCTGAGCAGAGGTGTGACTGGTGTATTCTGGAAAACAGGATGTATAAAGGTGCTCTTTCTGCTGCTCTGTAGGATGGACGTGACCAGTATGAGTTGGCGGCAACGTCAGAGCAAGGAGGCGAGTCGAAGAAGAAGAAAAAGAAGGATAAGAAGGAGAAGGACATGGATGACCTGAAAAAGGAAGTCGATATGGTGAGTCTTAAAGGTCAAGGGTCATAAAGGGTCATACTTGTCAAGGGTCGAAAATAAATCTCCCTTTATCCATCAAAAACACACTACTATAATAACTGCCGTTATTATCCAAAATGTCAGTTAGAGCCTTATAATTCCAAGGTCTTGCCACAAGTAAAAATAATATAAAAAATGTGCTTTTGTTTACATTTATGTATTTGTGAATTGTCAATGTTATTAACAATGCATTTTATCTTCTTTTATCTTCATATGGCTAAAGTAATACTGAACTGTTCTTTAGTCTAAAATCCTTTTCTTCACTCTTGTAAGGATGACCATAAACTGACCCTGGACGAGCTCCATCGTAAATATGGCACTGACCTGAGCAAGGTGAGCTCTAATTTACAGCCCCATCCTGTTTAACTGAGTTCAGTTGGCTGAGAGAAAGATTGTAAGATTTGAGGCTCAGGGAGCCAGAGCATCTCATTTCTTTTGGTATTACTCAACAAGTTTCCTTCTCTCTCTTTCTTTCTCTCTCACCCCTCACTCTCCCCCCTCTCTCTCTCTATCTCTCTCACTGCATCTCTATCCCCCCCCCCACTCTCTCTCTCTCTCTCTTTCTCTCTCTCTCTCTCAGGGTCTGACTAATCTCCGGGCTGCCGAGATCCTGCTTCGTGACGGGCCCAATGCCCTGACCCCGCCCCCCACCACCCCGGAGTGGGTGAAGTTCTGTAGGCAGATGTTTGGAGGCTTCTCCTTGCTGCTGTGGACCGGAGCCCTTCTCTGCTTCCTGGCCTATGGCATCCAGGCAGCCATGGAGGATGAGCCCGCCAATGACAACGTGAGGAAAAATACAAAACAAAAAAACAATGAATACATTAAGTAAACATTTATACGTTTTGTAAAATGCTTAAGTTAAATTAAAAACAAATTAACTCACAAATGTGTTACCCGCACAAAATGCATTTAAATTTAAAGCACAGACTAAACTATGTCACTATGCCATTTCATGCTCTGGTATAGTGGAGCTTGAAACGAATGTATACATTTGCATACATTAATGGTAAATGATGAATCATAATAATTGCTGGATTACCACAAGCTAATTAGAAGTTCTCCTCCACTGCAGTTGTATCTTGGCGTCGTGTTGTCTGCTGTGGTCATCATCACTGGCTGTTTCTCCTACTACCAAGAGGCCAAGAGCTCCAAGATCATGGACTCCTTCAAAAACATGGTCCCGCAGGTCAGTCAGCCCATCCCTCAAACACACCAAGCACAAGTACTACAGTGCTGTTATGGGCTTTAAACACACCAAGCACAAGTACTACAGTGCTGTTATGGTCTTTACTCGCTTCTCAGTGATTTGGAAAATTCATAAAGGCACATTTTATGTATAAAGCAACATGGGGTTTCACCAACTGATTTTTCTCCAGTTTTTTGTATGTCTACCAAAGACGTCCTGTCCATCCTTTTTTACCAGCGGTACAACATACAATAAACCAAAGGGTCTTGCATATCTACTATTGATCTAATATAGTAGCAACCTGTATAGAGCACACGTTACATACAATTCCTGTGTTTGTGTGAAACACAACCCTAGCGCCTAATATATATAATATATATACTATATATGATGATATATGATATATAATATATATGCAGTCCATTTACCATTTACTGAGCACATGTTCCATCAAGTGCCTGTGTTTGTGTGGAGCAGCAAGCCCTGGTGGTGAGGGATGGAGAGAAGAAGCAGATCAATGCTGAGGACGTGGTGGTGGGGGACCTGGTGGAGGTGAAGGGAGGAGACCGCATCCCCGCGGACGTGCGCATTATCGCTGCTCACGGCTGCAAGGTAGGGATGAACACCCACAGGGCGCCCACGCGGAGCAGGGAACAGGGTTTACACAGGGCTGGTTGACAGAAGGGAGGAACTGGAACGCTTCTTGTTCAATATGTACGCCTTAAATAATTCAAACACACACACACAGAGTTAGAGAGTGCGAGAGCATTGAGTCATCCACTCAAAGCAGGTTTGTAGCACGCCTTAAATACTTGGCAAAGCATAGGCAATATTTCAACATCTCATTCTCATCAGCATTCAGACCCACTCCACACACACCAAACACACACACACACACATACACACACACACACACACACACGCACACACACACACACACACGCACACACACACACACACACACACACACACACACACACACACACACACACATACATCGTTCTAATAACAATGGCTATGTGTGTCTGGTATTGTCCGACTTTATTGTGGTACTGATATGAGACTGATTGATTGATTGAGATTGATTTCTTTTAGGTGGACAACTCTTCTCTGACAGGTGAATCTGAACCGCAGACAAGATCTCCAGACTTCTCCAATGATAACCCCCTCGAGACCAGGAACGTCGCCTTTTTCTCCACCAACTGTGTGGAAGGTAGAGTCTTTCACAGTGTGCACTCTGTCTCATCCGTTCAAGTGTATTTAACTTGGTTGCGTTTTATGGAGATTCCCAAAGAGACATCCCAAGGGACCATAGTCACATGCAATAACCAGAGTCCATGGAAATGGGATGGCTAAAAGTCATGGCTGAATATAACAATCATGGCAAAACAGAATCATAGTCAACAAACCCAGTCTTATGTTCCAAGAGGTCACACACAAGTGATCTTTTCCAGCTTTTTCCCCAGTTAAAAACAGAAATGTTCTTCATTATCTATACTTGTTTTCTTTGAGAATGGTTTTACTAGCTTCATTCCTCATCATTCAAGCAATTTTTCATATTCTTTACTTTTTCATAATAATGCATAGCATTCATGAACATGATACATACACACACAGCTAGATATTGGGCCCCAACACACATACTTAAATACTATGTTTGAATGGGTTAATACATGATGGCATCATTTCTGATCGTGCATCTGTGTTTGTCCAGGAACTGCCCGCGGTATTGTCATCAGCACCGGCGACAAGACTGTGATGGGCCGTATCGCTACCCTGGCCTCTGGCCTGGAGGTGGGTCAGACGCCCATCTCCAGGGAGATCGAGCACTTCATCCACATCATCACCGGCGTGGCCGTCTTCCTGGGCATCTCTTTCTTCATCCTATCCATCATCCTCGGCTACTCCTGGCTGGAGGCTGTCATCTTCCTCATCGGCATCATAGTGGCCAACGTGCCCGAGGGACTGCTTGCCACTGTCACTGTGAGTGGGGAAACGTGATGTTATACTCATGGTGTAATACATGGTGTTAAACTTATGTTGTTAAACTCCTCGTGTTTGTTTTTGCTAGATGTAGGTAGAATCACCTTTTGTATAGGAGACTTCTTACATTTTAGTTTTTTCTCAGGTATGCCTCACCTTGACCGCCAAGCGCATGGCAAAGAAGAACTGCCTAGTGAAGAACCTGGAAGCCGTGGAGACCTTGGGCTCTACCTCCACTATCTGCTCTGACAAGACCGGCACCCTGACCCAGAACCGCATGACGGTGGCCCACATGTGGTTCGACAACCAGATCGTCGAGGCTGACACCACGGAGAACCAGACCGGGACCACTTTCGACCGCAGCTCTACCACCTGGGGCTCGCTGGCCCGCATTGCTGGGCTCTGTAACCGAGCCGTCTTCCTCGCCGAACAGACCGACGTTCCCATCCTCAAGGTAACCGGAAAGCACACCTCACAGCTGGTGGCTATGGGACAGATCTGGCACTCATCTGTGATTGATCCAGTAGAGAGCCATTTTGATTTTGATACCCATGGTATAAGGAGAAAATTACTGCATATCTTACTCCGCTGCGCATCGGGGTGCGGATTGATGGTTATTAGTTATTTTGTATTGTCAAATATGTTATATTTTTGTAAGTTTTATATTACTTTGTAAGAGCATCTGCTAAATACCTGAACTTCCTGTCTAGAGTCAGCTAACATTTTCTTCTCCAGAATCAATAGCAAGCAAATTTCCCCTTAATATTTTGCAATAGATAGCTTTGGTGGCTGCTGCAGCCCCAGTATAATCAATGAATCATGGTTAATTAAATCACAAACTATCAAACTGAATATTTTAGCAGTTTTTTTTTCAACTTTATCTTTACCAAAACATGCTGAGTCCTGTTGACTGAAATATGAACCTTTCATTATTATAAAACAAATATTGTATGTGAGTTGAACCCTAAAGCCATTATTATGAGACTTAAGAAGATACTGCACCTTATTGAGCAGTTCCCCAGAGGATTCCGCAACATATGAACTGTATTTGTGCAGGTTCTTGAGGTTATTACCAGTTTAATAACAACAGTCTCTGTAAGGTCTTAAGAAAACAGCTCCTATTCCTGTAGCTAGTCTGTCCTCTGCCGGGAAATGCCAGTCTCATTTCCAACAATCCTCTGTTCAATGTGCATGCACTTTAAGACTACACTCCTCCTCCCGCTGTCTCTAAGCAATGCTTATTCTTACCTTGTGGTTGTGGTTTTGGGCCTGTTGCTTTGCATTTGTGTGAGAGTTTTCATGTCATTATTACTAAAAAGGTAACGCGTTGTTTATGATATTAGTAGTAGTGTTGTTACTGCAAACAGCATCAGCAGTTGGATGGTTTGTAAGTTGTGTCTGGACTTCTCCCACAGAGGGACGTGGCCGGGGACGCGTCTGAGTCGGCTCTGCTGAAGTGCATCGAGCTATGCTGTGGATCTGTCAAAGAAATGAGAGAGAAGTACACAAAGAGCACAGAGATCCCTTTCAACTCTACCAACAAATATCAGGTACAAGCAAGCACACTCACTTTTTAATATTAGGGAACAAGCATGCACACCAACTATGTAATATCAGGTACAAGCACGCACACTCACTATGTAATATCAGGTACATCAGGTTTATTTACAATTAAACAACCGAAGCCCGGTTCGTAGCAACCAACACCCGACAAAGTCCTCACACAGACAAAGAACCTCCTCTCTATCCTCCCCACAGCTGTCTATTCATAAGAACCCCAACGCAGCAACCGAGTCCACCTACCTGCTGGTGATGAAGGGAGCGCCCGAGAGGATCCTAGACCGATGCTCCACCATCATGATCCAGGGCAAGGAGCAGGAGATGGACGAGGAGATGAGAGACTCCTTCCAGAATGCCTACCTGGAGCTCGGGGGCCTCGGAGAGAGAGTGCTGGGTAATAGAGAGAGAGAGTGAACATGGAAGCTTATGCTAGCGTAGGTGGGATACACATTTTTTGGAAGCATAAAGCGTTTGAGGATAAGGGTATGAGAGTTAACCTTAAGCCTAGATGGAGCTGACAGGCCTTGGAGAGAGACCATGGAAGCATCTGATGGTAGAGGTGGTGTACGCACAAGCGTATGCGTGAAGGTGGAGGAGAGAGTTCTAGGGAAGAGTGAGAGAGTGGAAGCATCTGTCGTCATCTGATAGTCCGTAGGCCATGCAGCTGGCACTGCGGTGAGGTATGCATCATAAAGCTCCACTTATGCAGAGAGTATTTAGTTTTGCTATGTTGAAAAAGGGCCTTTAAACACTCCTTTGCTTCTCGATAAACCGTTTGATTCATTATATCCTGTTAAGCTTTGAGTTCTCCAGCTCAATTATGTTTAACAAATCTCTCCTTATGTTCATCTACACTCTTCACAGGCTTCTGTCACTTGAACCTGCCTGATGACCAGTTTCCCGAGGGCTTCCAGTTTGACACAGATGAAGTTAACTTCCCCACAGATAACCTGTGCTTCGTCGGACTAATGTCCATGATTGACCCTCCGCGTGCAGCCGTTCCCGATGCTGTGGGGAAATGCAGGAGTGCTGGAATCAAGGTGCCTCTCTCATGGGTTTCTCTTTATTAAATGCAATTAAGAAGTGATCCTCTGTAATGAGTTTCTCTTAATTAAATGCAATTAGGACGTGATACTCAATATGACTACAGTGTCATATACACCTGCAAACCAAAACAACATTATGACCTAATTATCCCAAACCACTTATTTTATAGGTACAGTACAGTTATAGAAGTATAGACGGATTAAATACGGTACACTACCTACCTACTATAAGTATGTGTGTTCCTTGGGTATCGAACCCATGTCCTTGGGGCTGTTAGCTTTTGCTTAAGCAGTGAGGCCAGCAGACTGGATATATTATTTAGTAAAAGTATTGATTGATGTCTGTCTAATTGCTGGTAAATATCATTTTTTTAGCAAATGTTTAAGCAAACAGGTCAATGGTCATTATTTTTTACTCCTGCGTCGTGTCTCACCTTATGTACTGCGCTTTTCTAATCAGGTTATCATGGTGACGGGAGATCATCCAATCACAGCGAAGGCCATCGCTAAGGGTGTGGGCATCATCTCTGAAGGCAACGAAACTGTGGAGGACATTGCAGCTCGTCTTAACATTCCTGTCAATGAAGTTAACCCCAGGTATCCTGGTGTTCTGCAGACCACTACCATTTGCCAAGAGAGGGAAAAACATCTCAGTATAACATGCAGTGATTTACACTTAATATTTTCACTGTAGTATCTCGTTATGTTGTTTTCAGTATCATGGCAAACAATTACAATTTACCATACAATCATCTTGGTGTAGTTTTAATTGTTGTTAACCAAGTTCTCCTTTTTTGATTAGAGATGCCAAGGCTTGCGTGGTCCACGGCGGGGATCTGAAGGACATGGACTGCGAGCAGCTGGATGACATCCTGAAGTACCACACTGAGATCGTCTTCGCCAGGACCTCCCCCCAGCAGAAGCTCATCATAGTGGAAGGCTGCCAGCGCCAGGTGAGGGTTCCACAGAAGGCCTCTGAAGCATCTTACAGCTCACATCACATGTGCAGAGCAGGGATGGGTCTAACCATATATATATATATATATGTGTGTGTGTGTGTGTGTCTATGGGTCTAACAGTATGAGGAGACTTGCACGTGCTTTAATTGGTGGTTGTTGTGAAATATTAGAAAATCTTATGTAGTCAATAGTATTTATGAAGGAAACTAGTTTCTGTATCTGATGAAGCCTGGTGTGTAATTTGCGCTCTGTAACTTTTCAGCCCGTTTACATGCACAACAAGCTGTATGACACACTTAAGGAAAGGGAAAAAACGAAAAAGTCCTCTTTAATTATCCCCAGATCCACACACACATCTACTAAATATTCAATATTAAAGGTTTTCTTTTTCATAGTGTACTTATATCAGCTGTCAAACTATGAGAGTATTTTTAGGGACAGGTCTTTGAAGGTTTGTTCAACCCCAGGAGATTATTAACACTGCTTTATTTGGATGCAGGGTGCCATCGTGGCGGTGACAGGTGATGGTGTGAACGACTCCCCGGCCCTGAAGAAGGCTGACATCGGTGTTGCTATGGGCATCTCTGGCTCTGACGTATCCAAGCAGGCGGCTGACATGATCCTCCTGGATGACAACTTTGCCTCCATTGTGACTGGAGTGGAAGAAGGTGGGTTTGAGCTGATTTTAAACTAATCTACTGAACTGCACGGGAGAAGTAGTAGGTCAACAAAATGACGCGTCTAACATAATACTGCTGGTGTTGCTTAAGATCACTTGACTAATTTAAACACCAGCAACACCTCAAGATTATTGTTTCAGCTTGCTGAGAGTTCACATTCCTCTTTTACTACTGGAAAGATTTGCAAACAAATCTCTTTAATTACTGTAAGAGAAGCTGTTTCACGTCCACACAAGTCGACTGGAAGCATTCATTTCTTGAATTCTTGAATAAACAAATGAATAGGGGAGCGGTATTTTGTTTTTATAGTTGTATAGTATTACATCATGCTATTGCATGTATTTTGCAATACCTGGGTATTTTTTTTTTTTAAAGCATGATATAAAGCATAATAATTTACCAGAATTATGGCCGTTAGAAAATTCTAAGGGCCCATTAAAGAGGATCACTTCTTAACTGCATTTAAAGAAGAGAAACCCATTAAAAAGTCAAAATCTCTTGCATACAATTGCCCAATTTGATAGTTAGGTAACCAGCAAACTGAAATATTTATGATCTAACAAACAATGTCCAGTTTGGAAAGGGAGTGAATGTAGTATGTTATTTTGGCCATTGCTTGACATTTTGCCGCTGTTCAGGATTTGTCATTGTTAACAATGGAAAGCTAAGCACACCCCTACACAGAGGTTGGACTATGTTTCCTAATCGACCGTAAAAGGATGTTTCCATAAATAGCAAATGTCATGACATGCACCAGGACAGCCCTCAAGACGGAGAATGTCAACATGAGTTAATTGTGCTAGTTATTAGGGGCCCCCTCATGGTTTTTTCTTTTCATACCTTAATCTTTCTTGATCTTCTCACTCTTGGAAATTTCTTGTTTTTTACTTTTGCAATACATACTTATGCTTCTTTTGCTACTGGGAAAATATAATCATATTAAGTGTACGAACTCTAGATGATAAATACCGTGATCTAATACCAATACCATCCATACAGAAATATGTGATGTGAACATTTGTAGTGCATATTGCCCACTCCTGCAAATTATTACAATTTTTTCTTCTTTTATTTGGTACACCATTCCCAGAGACACTGCAATACTGGGTTGATACGTTCAAATGGGTGGAGACAGCCCCTCTTCCAGCTCTGTTCTATAATGAGATTGTATTTATATTCTTACCCCTAGGCCGTCTGATTTTCGACAACCTAAAGAAGTCCATCGCCTATACCCTGACCAGCAACATCCCCGAGATCACTCCCTTCCTCTTCTTCATCATTGCTAACATCCCTCTGCCCCTCGGCACGGTCACCATCTTGTGTATCGATCTGGGCACAGACATGGTAAGGGCTGATGATATTTTGCCTGTATGTCTTAGATGATAGTGTTAGGTACTATAAGCAGGACACATATTCTTACAATACATAACAAAATGAGGAAGACACAGCACAGCATTTAAAACAGTGGAGGTTGTCAAATACTGTGATAATAAAACTTGTTTCAGTTCCATATGCTATCTGAAAAAATGCACACCTTCTAGCACACTGTGCCTAGTAAACAGTAACACAAGGTACAACAGTGAACAGTGTCCATGCAGTATTCATTGATGAACAGATTGTTCGTCCTGTTTGTACTGTCCCTTAGTCGAGCATGACTGGAACACTTAGTCCATTCTGATTTCTTCCTCCAGGTCCCCGCTATTTCTCTGGCCTATGAGGCTGCTGAGAGTGACATCATGAAGAGGCAACCCAGGAACCCCAAGACTGACAAACTGGTGAACGAGAGGCTAATCAGCATAGCCTATGGCCAGATTGGTACGCACCGCTTAACATGGGGTCAGAGGAGACAGTCCCTGGCTAGATCAGTGTGTTTATTCCCCCAATTATTAGTACTTTAGTGTAGATAAACCTAGCGTTTGCTATGTAAACCGTGCTAAAGTCAAGTTGATAGTAACATCAGGTAACTTTGCTGCCTTTGGAAGGTACACCCTGTTGATATCACTGTTTGGTACAGAAGGAGAACAACAAGTATTGTATGTCACAGTGAACAACTTCAAGTTGTTACAAATGAATGTATGCCATAACCAGCTGAGAAACTATTGATATGACATTCAATTAGTCTAGTTGAGTAGTCCAGTGCATCATTTAATCCAAAGGGTGATCTCCATGACAACGTGATCTGTGCTTTGCTCCAGGTATGATCCAAGCTCTGGCAGGATTCTTTGCGTATTTCGTCATCCTTGCTGAAAATGGCTTCCTGCCCGCAACATTACTGGGTATCCGTGTTGACTGGGACAACAAAAACTGCAACGATCTGCAGGATAGCTATGGGCAGCAGTGGGTAAGTTACCCAACCCAATCACTCACTTTAAGAAAGTAGCCAACCCAGTCAAAGAAAGGATGTAATTTGTATTTTGTCTATGTGGTTGTTAAGATTGAGAGCCATCAGGCTCCACAACCGAGGACTGACCCCTCACATAATAACTTTTATCTTATATCTAGGGCCAGCAGCGTTGACCTTATATATATTTTTTTTATTTGTATATTCTATTCATATTTTTATTTGTTTTTATATATTGTATTCATATATTTTATTCTTTTTACCTTGCTGCTTTTACACCTGAATGTCCCTACGGGGATTGATAAAGGTTTATCTTATCTTATCTTAAGCTTGAAAATGACAATTTACAATGTAACATTGTATGTCATGGTTTAATTCATAGTTTTTGTGTCTTTCATAACTTTCATTTGCTTTTGTTTTTGTTGCTGTTTAGACCTATGAGCAGAGGAAGATTGTGGAGTTCACTTGCCACACAGGATTCTTCTCCAGTATTGTGATCGTGCAGTGGGCTGACCTGATCGTCTGCAAGACCAGGAGAAACTCTGTGTTCCAGCAAGGAATGAAGTATGCACAACCAAACATAATTAAATGTGATAGTCAGTATGGCCTACCAATCTTGTGAACAACAGAAATAATTGTATGTTCATAAGGGACGATACTGAGCCATGTTTTTGTTCTACTTCAGAAATAAGATCCTGATCTTCGGCCTGTTTGAGGAGACAGCCCTGGCCGCTTTCCTCTCCTACTGCCCTGGCATGGACATCGCCCTCAGAATGTACCCACTCAAGTAAGAGTAGATTCAAGTATTATACTACATTATTATAATACATTATTTTATATCATTTTCAATTAAAGTTTGTAACTTTTCTGCACGTTTAAAACCTTTGATTCTAACAGGGCTCAATACATACAGCCAAAACAGAAAACAAAATTAAAATAGACTCCTTTATATTTGTGTGTTTAGTCATGTTTTCGTGAAGGTCCTCTAAAGATTCCGGCAATCCACAGAGCTTGGCAAACACTTTCCCACACATCTGGTTTAAATGAGTGAATTTCATGAGATTTTGTGGATTTCCTGGCGATTTATCTTCATGCTTCTTTGTCTGTGTAGGATCAACTGGTGGTTCTGTGCCCTGCCTTATTCCCTCCTCATCTTCATCTATGACGAGATGAGGAAGCTCATCCTCAGACGGAACCCAGGAGGTGAGTGAAACAATGCCTCTGGAGTCTAGAACCTTGACACAGTTCCGTTTCTGTTCCCAAGACATCAGGTTGTTAACATATGTCAGTAAGAACATGTTTTTTTCTCTTTTGCAGGTTGGGTGGAGAGGGAGACGTACTATTAAAGTGTCCTGTTGAACTGCAGTTGGAGTTGTTTTCATTTTGCGGCATGGTAGCTATGCTGCTCTGACACTTAACCTCTGTACTGTATATTTGGACCTTGTGTTTTATATAGGGAATGCTTGAAACTCACTCACACAAATACACACGCACGCTCTCAGACAAATACACACACACAGACACACATAAAAAACGTGCACACACACACGCGTAAAAATGTGCACACAAACAGTTATCAAATACAGTTATGCAGACCAGTCCTCACACCTAAGATTGAGGAAGTGTGTTGTGCCTTTGTTTTTGAGCAGAACAAATTTTATATGTGTTTTTAACTGTGTAATACAAATAAACTCAAATTGTCCTGTCCCACTAAGGCCTGGTGTGGTTGTATTAATGCCCAAAGGGCTTCAATTGATGGAAGGCATTATGTGTAGAAGGCCCTGAGAATGAACAGTCCTGTCAACATTCCCCTTCTAAGGCCTCTATCGTTCAGAATGACAGTAATACTTTCAATCTTCTGTTTGTGTTACTAAACACTCAAATTACCGTTTTTAGGGAAAACATAGTATTCACATCAATTCTCAGATGTGCACAGTCAGGTGTTGACACAGTTGCACATTTGTAGAAACAACTGCAAATTTACTCTCTTTTCAGGAACTTGCAGTTACTACTTAGTTTATAGGGACTTAGTTTGCTTATAGGATATTCTGTCCTATGCCACATTACTTACCTTTCAGCTGGAACTGTCTAGAATGTGTCTAGAATGTTGTAGAATGACATTCTAAAGAATATCTGGGTCCATCTTAGTAGACCGTGGAGTTTTAGAACCTTAAATTGTTGATGAACGCATTCTTTTAATAGAATGTTCATAGCTCCCCTGCTGAAAGGTTAAGCGCCAGTGTCAGCGTGTGGGTAAAAGGCTGAATATTCACCCTGTGAACGAGAGCATGTTAAGCAGGTCAGGAATGGCTAATCTTGTGCTTTACCTCCGTACAAATCACATTCACAGCCACTCCTGTACAGCACACAGACATGTCACCAGAGTAAACACACACACAACAGCTAATGTTGATTTAGGTAATGGGTCCGCGGATAAAACACTGCAACATAAAAATAAAAACACCAGATACATCCCTAAATGTTTTTTTTAGAAGTGTGATCTTTCTTATAATTTCAACAGTAACTTGTTGGATGCTGTTGAGGGCAATGTTGTGGGCCTTTCTTATCTAGGCACTGTACATAAATATGTTCCCAGAAGCTGCTTATCCCTCTGGGCTTCTACTTATTAAACTGAAGTAAACTCTAGTCACACCTAAATCTACAAGATCTTGATGCTGGGCTGGCTGGCCATGAGAGTGTGGGAATGGGGGGAGGTAAAGTGGATGCCATGAGAGCACTCAATGAATTAAGTGTTATATGAACACCAGTAGCATTATTATTCAGAGATGACTATTCTGTAGTCATAACAGTTGGAAGGTTAGATAACAGATGAAAAGTTGGATTTTGATTTAGGAAAGGGGAAGTATGTGTTTTGGATAAAAGCGTCTGCTAAATGACTAAATGTTATGTAATGTAATGAAAATATGAAGGGTTTGTAATGAGCATAGCCCTTCTAACATGTTTAAGCACAACACCTCTATCCATTCTCTATGAAGAAACATTTTTCAATACATTAAGTTTGAATTATCTGATGAGGTGTTCTCGGAACATGAGCCCCTTGCTCTGCGACAGGGAACCTTTTTGATTTCCAACGGCAGAAACTACTTTGAATGCAGCATGTGAGGTCTGTAGATCTCACAAGTGAAGCAGATTGGCCCAGTTTAGTTGTGTGGAGAGAGAGAGAAAGAGAATGGGAGAGAACACTAAAGAAAAACATGTTGGCATGGATACAGTGGAACTCTCTAGAACTATGTGAGTTTCCATTGAGGAAAGACTCAAAGTGTGAACTTGAGGTATTCTAAAGCTTATTGCTCTGAGGTTTAGAGGGAGCACACTGTTTTTTTAATCATTCATTCACCCCCTCATTCATTCATGCCAGGCCTCCATTCAAACGCTGCCCATTGTCTGCTGCCTGGGATCAGGTTCTTCTGGCCATGTTCACTAAATTAGTTCTGGTGTCTGGGAAAAGATCTGTGCAAACTCAGAGAAACGAGGGGAATAAGTTACATAAACAGCACCACAGGAATTAGTTAATTTGCAGAACGATGGATATGTTCTTGAACTTTCAAACTGTATAGATTCAAGAATTCTGGGGGTGTTTTTTTTCATGTCTCTGGGACAAAAACCTGCGGAGCTTTAAAGGCATATTGACAGCAAGACAAGAAAGAAAATGTGCTCTACAGGAATTTTCCTCAGCTTGGAAGTGTTAATCAACAGATAATACACTTCATCTTTAAACAGAATCGATGCAGTTTTGTGGTGTTGACAGGGGGACTTCTTGAAACCACAAATTGTAACGGTATAGGGGTTAAAGCACTCCAAAATAATGAGTGGAATGGTAATTATGCAGTGATAACATGCATCACACAACACTTAGGCATGGCTTAGAGAAAGAGAGCAATTGAGAGGGATCCCAGCATGTACCGCTGGGCCTACATGCATTTGGAAAGTGGTATGAAGTATTTCAGAGTCTCTGTCTTCAATCACTGTTATTTACCATGTTTTCATTTCTAACCACATCTCTGCACAGCCGTATGGCTGAAATTAAAGATGTGTTGCGCTAAGTTCTCTATTTTCTCGATTGGTTTTGTATTGTCTTGCTCTATTTAGTGTCCTCCTCTGTCCTCTGTTTCCTCCCCTTGTTGTTCTTTCCTACTCTACCCCTGTCCTGGTCCCTCACCGTGCATAACTTTTAAAGAAGTGAAATTTTAAAGAAACTGTACTTTTAAAGAAACTGTTCTTTTCTATATTTTCACACAGTATTCTGTCTAAAGGGCTTCATGTGTGGCCATTGTCCGGACAGGGAAGACTGATGTGGGGCAGATCCAACCGGCCAGAAGGCACTTCATCTCTGAGGTGTCAGCCTGTTCTGTGTCTGGCTGAACGTGACTTGGCTAGAGGCACTATGGGAAGTGGGATCCTGGGAGAAAGAGGGCCTTGTTAATCAGAGAAAGGATCTCCCCCCTTTATTTTGCGTGACTGGCATGAAGTCCAACTTGGAAACAAAAGGTCCAGGGAACAGTATTAAAAGTTTGTTCTTCTTGTTGAAGTCCTTTTCACACAGATTTTACCAAGAGCAGGAACTGATTTTTTCTTTTTCTTTCAAAACCTCATTCAACTAGCTAATGGTCCAGTGTACTTGTGAGTATAGAAGAACTCTTCTATAGTAACAGTATAGTGATTATGACTTTGAGTATTACAGAGCTCTTTCGAATTGAGTATTACTTTTGCAATCTAAGCTTAATCTACCTTTCTCTACAGGACTTTCACATCTTTTCTTCCCCACAGTATTCACTCTCTCTCTTCCAGCCTTGCCCTCTTTTTTGAACGTGCAATGGTGTTTCATGCATTTTCAAACAGGGCACACATACTGCCCATTAAAGGCTTTATGTCTGCATATACTGTAGACTCTAGAGTATCTGCATATGCTGTAGACAACAATGATAAGGCCAACATTCCCAGGGGGCGCACATTCTTTTAAGCCACTGTTTAAGCCATGGCAAATAGCATCAGTATATCTATACGGATTTCCTGAAAAGCGCTGCAATCATGTGTGACATTTGTTGTTAAAGTTTTTATTTATTTTTAGATATGAACAGATTTTTTCTCCTCCCACATTTCCTCTGGATTTAGATGAGTGTGTGTATCTGTCTCAGGAAACATCCTAAGGCATCTGAGCTGTAATAACACCAGACACTCTCAACACACTAAACACATGGTGGGGGGGAATGAGACACATAGCCCAAGCATGTTACAGTGACATCCAGCTTTAACACATCAACATGAATGTACCATAGCTCATAGCTTGAGCGTAATTTACAAAACAGCCAGACCAGAAAGTGGAGTGCCATCCAGCTTTAACACATGAAGATTTCGGAAAATAATCCAGGGTGAGGCAGGATGAAATGTTACTACAGGTGTGTAAAACCTAAAAATAACAGGTTATGTACCGTAGCTCATAAAGAGAGAGTAGAGGAGTGAAGAGGTGTTGCACACTGTGCAGAAAAGTAAAAAAAAAAGTGATACTGTTAAATTGGTGAGAAAGAGATTAAGACCTGCAAACAAACATGTTGTCAAAATGTTGAGATTTATAAAGAACATGCCATTCATCTTTCCGTTGTTGTGATTAACATTCACTTACACAGTAATGGTTCATAACACGGTTCAGAATTTTTGAGTGAGTGGTTGAACTCATTACTCTTTTAGAACTAACTGGAAAACACCCCATGGCAATCAGTCGTCTTTGTGATCTTAATTTCTCTAGCTGGCACCAATCTCTCATTAAACTACCACATCTAATGAGCTGGACGTTGACCCACACTTCCTGTAGGGTTTATTCTGAGTCATGAGAACTTTGCTTTTGCATCTAGGTTAAGACCAAGATGAAAACTCACTGGGTGACAGTCACTCTCATATGTCAATTCACTCACAGCATTTTGTTCTAGTCAGTTCTGAGCTGCCAACCTAAAGCAACACCAGCTATCTTCTACTGACAATGCAGGAGTGTGCTTGAGATTGGAATGCATCAGTAGATGGGCTGACGACAACCCCACGGTCTGGCTAATGCCTCTGATATAGAGAAGCTAGAAGATAAGATGTCCTTTCTGGCTTAAGCAAACTGTAAACAACACTGTCCTGGCAAAAGGAACTGTTGGCACTGGCTATCACGACAACTTGTCCCTCATTGACTTATTCGATGAAAAAACTCACTTGATGGTGACATCTCTTAGTTCTCTTAGTTAAGGAAGAAGGTCGTGCTGTGTAGTGGGAGTGGTAATCGCTGTTGGCCCATTGGTTCTTGGTTGAGTTGGAGTGCTAATCGCTGTTGGCCCATTGGTTGTTGGTGGAGATTGCTTATCTGTGGTCAAGTGTGTGAGCTGTCTCTCTGCTTCTTTGCCAGTGGTGTGTATAGTGTTTGCTCCAATGAAAACATCTAGTCCATTCAATAATGCATAATTTATTGAATTAACTGGCTTGTTTTATTTCAGGGCAACAATGTGTGTGTGTGTGTGTGTGTGTGTGTGTGTGTGTGTGTGTGTGTGTGTGTGTGTGTGTGTGTGTGTGTGTGTGTGTGTGTGAGAGTATGTGTGAGTGTGTGTGAGTGTGTGTGTGTGTGTGTGTGTGTGTGTGTGTGTGTGTGTGTGTGTATGTGTGTGTGTGTGAGTATGTGTGAGTGTGTGTGTGTTTGCGCGTATTTGAGTCTCTGAGTGCTCTCTTCTCTTCTCCTTGAGTAATTATCACACACAGCATGTGCTGTACTGTGGGCTTTGGGGTGATGAGGTGGAAACATGTGCTGGTGAGCAGAGGGAGTTGGGAAGGGAGAGGGGAAGGGAGAGGGGAAGGGTGAGGGAAAGGGAGAGGGGAAGGGTGAGACGCTGAGCGAAGGCCCCAGCACCAGAGCAGTGGACTGGGCTATATATAGCACACAGCCCCAGGGCCAGCATGGAGCCTCACCTTTGGCTGGCTGGTGAGCTGCCCATGTATATATGTCTATTTTGTTTAGCTCTCTTTCTATTTCTCTTCTCTGTCTATCCCTTACACTTCCCCCCTTGCTCTGTTTCATTCTCTCTCTCTCTCTCTCTCTCTCTCTCACACTCTCTCTCCCTCTGTCTGTCTCTCTCTCCTACCCTCACTCATTTTTCTCCTCTCACACATTTGGTCCTCACACCCATACCTCTGTCTTCGCACTCCTTCAGCTCAGTTTAGTCTTTTATTTAATCTTTCTCCAGGATTCACAATCTGTCTCTTCACATTTTCACATTTCTACTCTCTCTAGTCTCTTAACTTCCCATTCTATTTTCCATTTTTCTGTTTCTAAAAATTCAACATCGAAGAAAAACAAACATGTATTTTTATATTCTTTCAGTTTCCTGTATCTGATACTTCCCTTCTGTTGATATTCAGTCCACTTGATCTTAATCTCTTCTCTGTCATCTTTGTCACATTCTCTCAGTGTCACATGCTTAAAAAACAATTATATCAAAGCTTACTATCAAATAAACAAGAACACCACACACACTAGGCCAGGATTTGTATGGTTGTAGATGGCATATATAATTGATGTAGCAGGAACAACAGTGGAAAAACAGCGATTAGTGAACCCACTTCATACAATTAGACTCTAAACGTGTTGAGAAGCATGAAACACTGAAAAAAACAACAACAAGTAGAAGCTAAAAGAACCAAGCAATTAACACTGAGATGACATCTGTGAAAAGAACAGTGGCTGAACAGCTGTTTGGCTGTTTGAGTGATGTGTGGATGGACATGAGAACTGGAACTAATTCCAAACAGCACATCTGAAACAGCATGTCAAGAACGGCTGAGAGATTCAACTTATGGGTCACCTTTACTTGTATCGTAAATATTTGAGCTGAAATTTACATATAGAATTTGACATCAACCGCACCAACAAATAAACCCCCCTTCTCATCCCTGCATAGTCAGCACACTGTATATGTAATATGACTTTCATGACTGTTACTCACACGCCTTACTTTAGCCAAGGTGCTGTGGAAATGACTGTGTGTTAACTACCAGTGATTACAGTACTGGGAGAATCAATATCATTCCTGGTACACTCATCCCAGGAGTAGGGTGTTCACCAAACCAATGCTCTGTATGATTTACAGTCACCACAAACCAGAGATAACCATTCTTAATGAGGACCTGATGGGATCATGCTGGTTAGTCAGCATTTTCTAACCAGCAGAAAAAAAAAAAGCTTGCACACAACCCCAACGTTCGGATCATTAGCATTGCAGGGGGGAAACAACATCCTAACAATGATTCTGAAATGTGATTACAGTTCCTCGACAAGTTGAAGGCAAGTTTAAACTAGAGTCGACACACATTTCCTCTAAAAGTTGAAGGTAAGTTTAAACGAGAGTAAACACACAGTTCCTCTGTATGAATAGCACCAAGTTGAAGGTAAGTGTGAACACACAGTTCCTCTGCATGAATAGCACCAAGTTGAAGGTAAGTGTGAACACACAGTTCCTATGCATGAATAGCACCAAGTTGAAGGTAAGTGTGAACACACAGTTCCTATGCATGAATGGCACCAAGTTAAAGGTAAGTTTAAACAAGAGTAAA
Organism: Sprattus sprattus; assembly: GCF_963457725.1. Classification (NCBI taxonomy): domain Eukaryota; kingdom Metazoa; phylum Chordata; class Actinopteri; order Clupeiformes; family Clupeidae; genus Sprattus; species Sprattus sprattus. The sequence continues at coordinate 28,810,727 of NC_137924.1, forward strand.
CACACAGTTCCTCTGCATGAATAGCACAGTCTTCTGAGTTCTCTGCCAGGGCACGTCGGTCCGAAGCCTTCCCCCTGCCCCCGTTCCCGTGGCAACAACGGTCCCTCTGACCTGGCCCTCTTTCTCCTGTGCGATTCTGAACAACAGACAGGCTCCTTCCGGCGCTGTGAGAACAGTACAAAAAAAGTTACATAATGCCCTGGCCTCACCAACCCTACACTGAGATTGGTGAGTAGTGCCGTGGTGCGTTCCAACCCCATGAGCAAAGGGAGGCCTGGGACCCTGTCCTGGAATAAAGTGTGGATGGGCTGGGTTCATCTGTGAATCAGCATTATACACATTTTGAGTCACTACATACAGGCAGTGAAGGAGTCTAAGGCAAACATAAGACCATGTGCTGGAATGAGCTGGATGTGAATGAATTGGGCTATTCTGTTCATTCATCTGTTCTGTTCACACATTATGACTAAACCCATTTGCACGTTCTGAATACAGGCAAAAGTAGTCTAAGGCAAACATAAGACCATGTGCTGAAAGAACCCGTGAGGCCGTAAATGAATTGGGCCATTCTGTTCATTAGCATTATGACAAAACCCATTTGCAGGGTCTGAATACAGGCAGTGCCTTAAAAGTGAAGGTTGAACAAAAAAAAAAACAGTGTTGTAATGTTATTAGAGTCTACCTGCGGTCAGAATCTTAAAGTAGGAGTCTTAAGTGGCTACTAGATACTGTTTCAAATGGGCAAAAGGCTTCCTTTGAGAGTTCTTGCAAATGCTAGCAGGATCAAGAAGAGCCTCCATATGAAGAGCCTTCGGCCATCTTTCTGAGGTGTTGAGATCACTTAAGCATTTCTACAGGAACCTTTAAATATACAGTACCAGTCAAAAGTTTGGACACACTTTTAATTTTTAAAGTGTTTACTTTACTTTTATTATTTTCTACATTGTAGATTGATACTGAAGATATTTAAACTACAAAAGGACACATATGGAATGATGTACTAAACAAAAATGTGTTATCTACCATGTAGAAAATAATAAAAGTAAAGAAAAAACTTCTCAAAAAATGAAAAGGTGTGTCCAAACTTTTGACTGGTACTGTGGTTCTAAGTAGAATCAGACGATGACATTTCAGATCTAGCTTTTGTTTAAACAGTGAAGTGACTACTCTAATCATAGGTCAGGGGTCAAAGTCTTCCTACGGTCCTCAGTAGAGGGTCAGATTCCTCCCCTGGGTTCCTGCTGTAGTCACGTGTGCAGTGCTGTCAGAAAGGGATAAAAGCTGTTCCCCCTGTGTCACGTTCTCATACTGAGGGTCATGTAAGGGTGAGGGTGTGATGAGAACAGGGACGTCCCGAGAGCCATGCGACTACGTTGTGAGGATGACAAGGTCACAACTGGAGGAAATATCAAATCACGATGCACTCATGGTGCGTAGTAAACCTCTGAGACTCAACACAAGACATCTGGGTCTCTTTACCCGTCAGTCAAGCTTGAGCACACAGCCACGACTCTGGCCAGCTACAGTTGTCAAGGTCATACCAATGCAGTATGCGGATGCACTCCCTCAAATAGTATGTCAAAAACCCTGCCTACCTGCCTTGCCCAAACACTTATGTGACTATTACACACTGTGGCACTATTACACATTTCCTCTTTTAGTTTATTTTAGTTCATTTTTAAATGATCTTTAACCAATAGCACCACCATGTGGCTCATAAACCCATCAATGTTTCTCATTCATTTGTTGATTTTAATGCATCTTAACATTTTCACCCTCTCTGTTGTTGTTGGCTGGTGCGTGCCCCCTGGCATTCTGCTTCTTTCCCAATGTAAAGCATATATAGTAGACATGACTTTATATAATAGCATATTTAGGAGACATGGCTTTATATAATAGCATATAACACTATATCTACTATAGATCTAGCTATAAATATAAAATATAAATGTATATTTCCTGTGGAATAATACTCATGTATTTCCAGTGGCATAATCATTTTCATTATGTCAAGATTATGTTACAAATAGACCAATGTTTCACGTGGACTATGCTTCATCACCAACCACTCCTAGATAAGAATAGAAAGATAAGCATGAGTATTCACCTGAGTGAGTATAACACCTGAGTGAGTATACACCTGAGTGAGTAAAACACCTGAGTGAGTATAACACCTGAGTGAGTAAAACACCTGAGTGTGTAAAACACCTGAGTGAGTAAAAGACCTGAGTGAGTATTCACCTGAGTGAGTAAAACACCTGAGTGAGTATTCACCTGAGTGAGTAAAACACCTGAGTGAGTATACACCTGAGTGAGTACACACCTGAGTGAGTATACACCTGATAAGTATTCACCTGAGGGAGTATTCACCTGAGTGAGTAAAACACCTGAATGAGTATTAACCTGGGTGAGTAAAACACCTGAGTGAGTATACACCTGAGTGAGTAAAACACCTGAGTGAGTATAACACCTGAGTGAGTAAAACACCTGAGTGTGTAAAACACCTGAGTGAGTAAAAGACCTGAGTGAGTATTCACCTGAGTGAGTAAAACACCTGAGTGAGTATCACCAGAGTGAGTAAAACACCTGAGTGAGTATACACCTGAGTGAGTACACACCTGAGTGAGTATACACCTGATAAGTATTCACCTGAGGGAGTATTCACCTGAGTAAGTAAAACACCGGAATGAGTATTAACCTGGGTGAGTAAAACACCTGAGTGAGTATACACCTGAGTGAGTACACACCTGAGTGAGTATACACCTGATAAGTATTCACCTGAGGGAGTATTCACCTAAGTGAGTAAAACACCTGAATGAGTATTAAACTGGCAAGTCAGGACCATACTTATTAGCTATGGAAGATATTGTACTTATCTCAGAAATGTTAATGTGAGTAGTTGAAATGATCTAAGCTTGTGATAGTGAAAATGACCAAAGGAAAAGTATAGTGATGTTATAGTCTGTACATGATACTCCGCTGGCATTCTGTCGCCTGAGAGAGACAACAACATGGGCAGAAAACAGACTGGGTAAATGGGCTTACATTTGATTTACAGTGAGTTTTCTTCAAAATTGTTAATGCACTAAAAAAGGAAAATAAAAAAATAAATATAGAAATCCAATGAGCCATCAAGACATTTTTCTTTTAAATACCCACGTGTCACCACAAATTGGTTTAGTGACTGAGAGAGAAAAAGTGGACAGGGAATAGCTTTCTGTTGCACAAAAGAGCCTCGCAGTAGAGCAAATTATTTCGTCTTTCGTGCCCTGGATCATAGTTAGGTGATTTATCAGTGGCCTGTGTGTTTATATGCATTCAATTTTTTTTATGTGTGTGTTTTAAAAAAAAAACAAAAAAACAAACAACAGTTGCTTAGTGTTGCCATGTCTACATTATGCAATGTAAACCTACGTCAGGAATCCCATGCCCAATCCCAGGGTACAGATGAGATGACATATTCAATGACAGTCTTTTTTCAAATATCAATGCCAAATGTGAACGCTAACACAAATGCTGGCCGCAGAGAATGACAGCCTGTGTGCCGGTACTCAAGAAAGAGAGCAAAAAATAGGCTACTGCTTCAATCTAGTGGCTTGGAGTGATATAGAGGAGGTGTATATGTGTAGATATTCTGGCCTCTTTGGTTGTCAGTTGTCTCCATGAACATAATCTCTTTCAGCTGTGATTGACATGGGGGTTCTTCAGTGACTACGAGAGAGTGAGGTGACATCTCTCAAGCAGGCTGCTCTTCTTCTCTGTTTTCCCATCACAGCTGAGCAGGGCTATGGGCAGAACGGGTTAGACAATACTCTGCCCTGCCACCATGTGTTTATGTGGGGCTGTAGGAAACTATATATGCATTACATTTTTCGATTGTGTGAGTTTTCAAAACAAACAGTTGCTTTGTGTTGCAGTGCGTCTACATTGTGCGATGTTATCCTACGTCACTAATCCCAAGCCAACATAGACCTCCTGCATGAACCATGTCAACCTGACACCCGATCCACATTTGGTTGTAATATTTGTCAATATAAGCACTTGATTGCTGTTGAGGAGGGTTTTTTATATGAACACTTTTCAGTATGGTTGAAAACTGGTCATCAAATGCAATGACACAGATGACAGCCTTAATTTAAATGTCAATGGCAAATGTGAACGCTAACATAAATACTGGCCCCATGACAGCCTATGTTCCGGTATTTAAGAAAGAGTGAGAAAAAATAGGCTACTGCTTCCATCTAGTGGCTTGGAGTGATATAGAGGATATGTATTTGTGTATATATTTTGCCCTCTTTGGTTGTCAGTGGTTACATCATGAACATCATTTATCTCTTTAAGCTGTGATTGACATGGAGGTTTATCATTGACTGTGAGAGAGTGAAGTGACATCTCTCAAGCAGGCTGCTCTTCTTCTCTGTATTCCCATCTCAGCTGAGCAGGGTTGAGCTATGTGGGCAGAACGGGTTAGACAACACTCCTGCATTGGTATCAGCAGTTTCTGTAGTTAAAGTAAAAACAAAGCAATGCACTGATCTCTGGTTGTTTGGTCCCTGAATTTCCCTGCGGGGATTATTACAAGTTTATCTTATGTTAGTTTACCTTACCTTATCTTATCTTATCTCGTTTCTTCTTCTTCTTCTTTTAATCAATGTCTGCCTTTAATTCAGCTTCAAACTGCTTAACACAGAAACTTCCTTCAAACTTTGTTGCATAGGTCTTGTAAAGGGAATGTCAGCTAGGTTATTTTCATTTTTCTGCACTTTATACTTTTTAAGATGTTAAAGAAAAACTAAAACAATTTCAGAGACAAGGTGGAATATTTCTCGTAACTTTAACGGTATATAACTGCCTATAACTGTCAATTGCTAACAGTTAACTGCCACTGTTGCTGCCAGGGTCAAATACTGCAGAATGGAATAAAATGATTTGATTCGGACGTGCCTTGAAGCCTTCCTCCCACCAGATGGTGTCTTAGAAGGCAGAATTGGATCTATTTCAGACACACCCTTCTCTCTCTCCCTGCACTGCACTGCACTGCACTGCACTGGGTTGTTCCTCCTAGGGACCTTCAATTGTCTGTGAATACTTCAGATTGAACCACTTTACTTAGAAACTTTGCTCAAACGTTATCACTTGGGTCTTGTAAATGACACTTGCTATGTTTATTTAATACACTTCTATCACTCTATCTGTCAATGTTTCTCTCTATGTTGATATTTATGGAGCCTCTAAAGTCTTGTAAGAAGATATTTTTTTATAACAGTAAGTCCACTTTACCAGATATCTCCAGTTTCAAATGGGGTGAAATGTAATTTTGTGTAGTGGTTATCAAGTTAACCTCACGCTATAAAAGTCCAGAGTTCGAAACTGAGTGGAAACAGTTTCTTGGTCTCTCTGTGGTCTGCGTTGGTAGAAGTGCGTAACTAAGCCCACTTTAGCAGATTCTGTAGTGTTACAATGAATCTGTCATACTTGTGTGGCAGAAGTAACAGTACAGACAGGTAGACCAGTTAACCCTAGTAGAGATCAGCTACAGACCAGTCCAGATCACACCTGGTAATCTTACCGCACAAAACTGGTATCTACAGTATAGTTACAGGCAAACCAACAGAGAAGTTTGTTCTTGGTGTCATGACAACAGCTCGCCTTGAAATATTTGTGGAATATGGGGGATTTTAGGGGTGGATAAGATGTACTAAAGATTTTTTCGAAAGATTAAAGGGTGAACGTTACTGTAAATTCTCAGTTTATAAAAATGTCACCAAGGATCAGCATTAGGGCTGCAGGACACTTCTACTGGTGTCATGTGTTGTTGTTTCACTTACTGTAATGGGAAAGAAATGTGTCTGCACACTTTATTTGTGCTATAGTTTACCACAGAACATTTTGCATGGAGCTGACCTGTAGCTGAATTTCATATTTACTGTATTTCATTTTATTTTACATATGTTATTACATATTTCATGTGTACTACGTGTCATACATGTTTTTCTTTTCTTTTGCAATTTAACACTAAACTGTGCATAAAAAGAGGATACAGCAACACATATGAATACTTCAAGTTGTCTGTGTTTATTAGGTCATTGTACTTTATACTACTTAAAAAGTAGTCTTCCTGAGAGACAACTTTGCTAAAGTAACGGCAGCATTTTTGGGTGAAGTAAGAAGTGTTTCGGTGGTTGTTGTACATTTTGCACCAAAGGTTAACTGCTATGCTGGAGTGTGTCACTGTAAAGCCCACTGTGTAAAGAGTTTGATAAAAATATACATGGTATTGACACAAGTGTGTAAATCATTGGGAAAAAAAATAATTATTGACACAATTGCCTCACCTGGCATCCAGAATACATCAACAAGGATGTCGTTGCAACACTGATATCAAGGAGAATGTCTGCAAGACTATTCCCTCTGCTTGGTCTGTTAACCTCCATCAGACCTTCGACCGACGTTGCATTCACTGCAGACTAGCCCAGTTCAGTCGTGTGTGTGTGTATGTGTGTGTGTGTGTGTGTGTTTGTGAAAGAGAGAGTGTGTGCATCTGTGTGAGAGAGTGTGTGTGTGACTGCAGACTAGCCCAGTTCAGTCGTGTGTGTTTGTGTGTGTTTGTGTGTGTGTGTGTGTGTGTGTGTGTGTGTGTATGTTTGTGAGAAAGAGAGTGTGTGTGTGACTGCAGACTAGCCCAGTTCAATCATACACAATCAGTGAACAACAATACAGCTGTTGCCGCTGTGTCAAACACTTGGCTAAAGGCTGATATTCCAGACTTTAAGGTCACTTTTCCTGGATACATTTAACTTCTTTGTGATCGCGATGGCATTGAGAGTCACACTGTAGGCTTGTTATAGCATCACACAGAAATGAGTGACTCACTCTGTGGAATCTGAGTATGAAGCCATATGAGCATGACAAACGCCTTTCCCTTGGGCTACGTTGCATCATTGCTGTTGTGCTGTGTGAGAGAGTGTGTGTGTGTGTTTGTGTGTGTGTGTGTATGTGTGTGTAAATGTGTTTGTGAGAGTGTGTGTATGAGTGTGAGTGTGTGTGTGTGTGGGTGTGTGTGTATGTAGGTGTGTGTGCTGTGGTGTGTCTCTGCGCCGTCCAAGCCTGACATACAGCCTGCCTAGTCTAGATAAAACGTAATCACCAGTCATTCTTGGGGACACAAATTGGTTACAGGTTTTAAATCTACCTTGGATAGACATGGTCTGAAACAAGTTGATGGTGCAACGAGAAAAGCTTGTGAACTTCATTCAAGTTTTGCCAACATTCTTACCATGCCTTAACACCTGTATCTCTGCTTTCTGTTGGCACCTCTGGCCATTACACAATCATGTGGAATGCTGGGAATCCGAGCCCTCACAGTGCTACACCTGGTGAAAATGCACACTTGAGGCAATGAGACGGCACTTCTACTGACATTTCCCCCGTTGGTGAGGTCACTGACCCCGAGGTTAAGGTTTTGGCCTTCACTTCTATTATTGGATCAGGCTATAGGGGGTGATGGGGTCAGGGTCAGGGCTGTAGGGCCATGCGAGGTGATTTATCTCTGGAGTGCAGACTAGATTTTTCCTTTAGGTGGTTGGTATTTTAAATTGTCATTGTGATCATTTCGGTTACCCCCTGGATGTGTGATGCCAATACAATCAGAGAGAGTTTATATTTATCATTCAAATCTTGGACTCTAAGCAAACTACTTCCTGCTGAGAGCTGCATATGCGAACACACATAACACTCAGATGGATTAAATTTCAAATGGGCTCAGGTTGCTTCTTGCCCTCACTCTTGGCTCTCCAGGCCTATGTTATCACATTTTGCTTTTTGTTTTTCAAGGTCCCCTTCTCTCTCTCTCTACCACTCCCCCGCTAGCTGGGTGATACGCACAGTATTGTCTTATGTTTATCCCCATGTATTCTCCAAGCTGTTTTAATGCTGCACTTATGATTGGTGTACCATTATCACTGCTTATTTTTGTTGGTATTCTCTATTGGGGAATTATTTATGTGAGTAGTGCCTTTGCCACTACTCCTGCATCTTGTTTTCCTGTAGGGAAAACTTCTACCCGTTTTGAGAACATATCAGCCATGACCAGGCAGAATGTTTTCCCTTCACTAAGGTGTTCGAGCGGTTTGTCTGGTAGTGGTGGGTGTGCTGCTTGAGGCATTCCCACCCCTCTGCCAATGTTGTTTGTTGCGCATTTTCCAGACATTTGTGTGAGTATATTGTGAATCCTTTTGTATTATAGTGTCTAGATACAGTAAGTCAGCCATCACCCCCCCCCCCCCCCCTTCCTTTCACACATAATGTTTTCCATGTGTCAGTTTTGAATAATGAGGAAACAGATGTTTATCATGGTGAATGCTCGTTTTGTGTGTACTACCATGGTGTGTCTTTGACTATGTGTTCGCAACCTTTTGTTGTACACTACCCCTAGTTCTGGTGTAAGCGCCCAGTCCTTTGCTACTTCGCAATCGCGGGCCCATTCCCCAAAATGGTGCCACTCATCCACCTTGCTCTTGGCCAGTGAGATATGTGGATATGATTTTTCGAGGAATTCTTTTTAGGGTTCAGATAAGCTTACCGCCAGGGCACATCCGCTTTCAGTCCAACACACATTCTGTGTAAAACACACTTCCTCAAACGCTCTGTCCAGTCCTGTTTTTAGTGAGTGCAGTGCAGTGCAGTTTCTCTTCTTTTGGTTCTTCATGTAGTCAGTTTTGTGTGCATCAGTGTACTACAGGCCTCAGTTACATATTCAGGGCATAGTTTCCATTCATATGCATAGAACACTGGGTCCTGTTCCATTCATATGCATATAACACTGGGTTTGGGCTGCAATGAGGCCAGGGAATTTCCACCCATACTGGTTCACGGGTCCACCCGCCTCAGTCGAGCTATCCCATTTCTGACACCAGTTTGTGGTGGAAATCTGATAATAACCAGTCTAATGCGCAATCAGTTTATTGGTTATTAGTAACAAGTTTATAAGTCTTCTGCAGAAGGATCAGAAACACACAGAGTGGCAAGCAGTCTGTGAGAGTCGGATGAATTCTCTCACAGGCAGTGCTTATTTAACAGAGTTACAAAGATAAGAAGAACAGGGAGTATCAGCACACTCACGTTCTCAAGGACAAAAACAACCACCCCTCACTTTCTTAATATTTCACATGGCATGCTTTGCACAATGGCACTTGCAATACGCATCATTTCTAATACAATACAAAATAATGTAAGCATTTAGTTCATATATGACACAACAGGAAAACAGCAACAATACCTTTACAAAACAGTTACAATACCTATGGAAAACAAAAACATACAAGAAAGTACTGTATAATTAAGAAGTTTCTGAAATCCCAAGCACAAAAGATAAATACACACAAATGACATTGCATCATTAACTAGAAAAAAAAAAAACACATTTAATCGTAAGTTATTGTAATGCACTTACCATTTCCATGAGGTTGATGGTTCAGTGGTTGTATCTCAGTCTCTTTATCCTTCCATTTTGTAGTGCTGGGCCTCAGCCATTTTGATGATTCACTGAAACATGCACTACATCATATTCAGCCAACACACACACACACACACACACACACACACACACACACACACATCGCACAGGGAGTGACTAGCTTTAGCTTTGAGTCAGACTGCATACCACAGCCGTTACCAAGACAAAACGAATACTGGTTGTTTCCGTGGAAAATCTATTTCTTAAGGCATATTCATTCATGTGTTACTCAGGACAAATTTGGAAATGTGCAAATAACACAATTTTGGGAATGTGCAAATAATAGTCATTGATGTTTACTCATTTAATAACTAACATGTTGGAAGCGTTAAGACTAGAAAGGCACCAAACTACCAGAGCTGCCTGCTAAGTATGTCAAATATATATATCTCTACCATCATTAACCCAGAACTATTTAAACCTGACCTACTACAACATCCTATCACTGTAAGCCCCGATAAGTAAAACAAAAATGAGGAGAGAGGTTGCATTAAAAACATCAAACATATTGACAGGATGTTGTGCACTGTCTCAGAAATGCTTCCTACAGTGCTGAAGGAAGGCTGTGTGTGCGCTGTGTCAGTAATGGTTCCTGCTGTGCTGAAGGAAGGCTGCGTGTGCGCTGTGTCAGTAAGGGAGCCCTACTGTGCTAAAGGAAGGTTGTGTGTGCGCTATGTCAGTAAGGGAGCAGGGAGAGGTCTACAAAGCTGCATGCCTGGAGGGCCCACAGTGCAAAGTCTGCTTTCTACATCACAACATTGGGAAATGAGACAAAACATGTGTGTGTGTGCACTGTAAACCCAGACAGTTCTACTAACTCATTAACATTATGTATTCAGTACTTAAAACCTGGTATTTAGTTGACCCAACTTAAAATGTATTAGTTTTCTGAGCAAGTGCAGACGTTTTAATTGTATGGAATGTATTTGTTTGAGTTAACATTGCCTGATAACTAAAAAAATGTTAGTATCTGACGTCATCAACATCGTTGAGAACACCATTGCAAAGCTCTTGTGATGAGAGAAGGAGACAGCAGACTTAAGGTAGCGGAGTTGTTTAGTAATCCAGAGGCTGGAAGGTTGCTAGTTCGATTCCCCACTCGATTCCCCACTTACCAAGTGTATAAGTGTGAACCCCTAAACTGCTCCTGATCTATAAATGCTAAATTCCTTGTAAATCACTTTGGATAAAAGCGTCTACTAAATCACAGATGTAAATGTAAATGATGTGTCAACACTGGGAAGGAGGTCGACCATTGACAGTTCTCTCTACAGTAAGAGCTTGCGCAAGAAGTTGGAACGTAAGGAAATTACCCTTTCAAAAACTTGTAGGGGCGTAATAACTAGTTTGTGAAAGACCCAGAGAAACACAAATATCTGACGAGGCTAAATCCTTTACGATTTTGGTATAATATGAGTTCAGAGAACTCAAAAATTATGAAAATGATTACAAAAAAAATCAGTATGGCCGATGTATAATTTTTGAGTTAAGTTTACTTAAAAAAAGATATATATGTACTCAAATTTTCTTATGTAATCGGTTACATCAAAAGTTTTGAGTTCTCTGAACTTGTTCAGGTTTACAGTGTGTGTGTGTGTGTGGTATATGTGTGCGTGTGTGCTTGTGTTTGTACGTTAGTGAGGTGGGGACATTAGTTTTGTTTTAAATGCTCTTACATCCTCTCTTTTGTTAAAGAAGCATTCGGGATCAATTGCGATTCACTAATGATATGCTATCGGCTAAAACTAACAAAATCTCTTGAAATGTGCTGACTTTGACATTATGACAAACTAGTTACTCAACAACTGTCCTAACACAGTCAAACATCAAGCAAGTGCAACACAAGACAAAGCAAGACGGCAAATAAGCTACTTACTAGTTCGGCAGACAGTAGAAAGCCGGGCGGTGTCAGGCAATCCTACATTAAGCAGTTATATTCCTATGGACCCTGGTATGGCAATGGCACAGAGGCGATTCTCCATATTAAAAGTCATTGTTGCGCCCCAATTTTTTTCAAGATGTTATTTTAAGGTAAAACTGCTTATCCTAACCCTAATCCTGAAGTATAATTGTTGCATACTGTTACTTTAACATCAACTTCACACACAAGTTTTGTTATTAAACATGAATAGGGTTGAGAAAGAGAAAGAGAGTCACAGAGAGAGAGTGAGAGAGATAGACAGAGAGAGAGAGAGAGAGAGAGAGAGAGGAAGAGAAAGAAAGAGTATAAAGTCAGGATGACCTTTTATGTCCAAGTGTTTGACAAAAACTCATTAATAACATTACTCTTTTTATTCACAATGATTATGCAAATGAAAGCTTATGCAAAAGTTATACCAGGAAGACTCGTAGCCTATGTCAAACATTCAATCATTACTACTAACCAATGATGGTTTGAGCTCAGTTTTAACGTGAAGAATCGCTGTCAACGTCATCCATCCACACTGACCAATAGGAGGTTTAAGCCTGTGTTCTTGACGCTTTTCTAAAGTTCTCAGTGCATTGACTCTGACGTCCCTTTCTCCACCCCTCTGCCACCAGTGCTGATGGAAGGCTGTGTGTGCGCTGTGTCAGTCAGGGAGCACTACTGTGCTGATGGAAGGCTGTGTGTGCGCTGTGTCAGTCAGGGAGCACTACTGTGCTGATGGAAGGCTGTGTGTGCGCTGTGTCAGTCAGGGAGCACTACTGTGCTGATGGAAGGCTGTGTGTGCGCTGTGTCAGTCAGGGAGCACTACTGTGCTGAAGGAGGGCTGCGTGTGTGCTGTGTCAGTAATGGCTTCAGCGGTGCTGAAGGAGGGCTGCGTGCGCTGTGTCAGTAATGGAACAGGGAGTGGTCTACACAGCTATCTACTGTGCCGAAGGAAGGCTGTGCGTGCGCAGTGTCAGTAATGGCTTCTACTGTGCTGAAGGAAGGTTTTGCGTGCTGTGTCAGTAAGGGAGCACTACTGTGCTTAAAGGAGGGCTGCGTGCGCTGTGTCAGTTAGGAAGCAGGGAGTGGTCTACACAGCTGCATGCCTGGAGGGACCACAGTGCAAAGCCTGCTTTCTACACAACAACACTCTTGGAAAATGCAGCCAAGCCCCAGTGTCTATAGTTGGAATTATTTGCATGTGTGTGTGTGTGTGTGTTTGTGTGTGTATATGTGTGTGTGTGTGTGTGTGTGTGTGTGTGTGTGTGTATGTGTGTGTGTGTGTGTGTGTGTGTGTGTGTGTGTGTGTGTGTGTGTGTGTGGTGTGGTGTCGGTGTGTGTGTACGTTAGTCAGGTGAGGACATTAGTTTTGTTTTGAATGCTCTTACATCCTCTCTTTTGTTAACATCAACTTCACGCACAAGTTCACGCACAAGAGAGAGAGTCACAGAGAGAGAGAGAGAGTGAGATAGACAGAGAGAGAGAGAGGGAGAGAGAGAGAGGATGAGGAGGAAAGAGTATTAAGTCAGGATGACCTTTTATGTCCATGTAAAGTGTTTGACCAAAACTCATTAATAATATTCACAATGATTATGCAAATGATAGCTTATGCAAAAGTTATATCAGAAAGACTCGTAGCCTATAAGACATTCATTCATTACTACTAACCAGTGATGGTTTGAGCTAATTTTTAGCGGGAAGAATCGTAGTCTACGTCATCTATTCATTCATATTCCAACTGCCCCGAGTGCCTTGTCTGCCGTGTTATTTCAGGTGTGTGTTTTGTGTCTCAGATTTCTCACTTATTAAGTTATCATACTTTGAAACAAAGTACTAAGAACTACAATCCACGGCAGTGTGTTTACTTGTGTTTAGGATGACATCATTACTGTGACTCACAACTCTGCCATGTCAGACATGATTCACTTTCCTCCTCTCCAAATGCTTTATTTTCTTTTCTAAAATTTTGAGCGGACGCTTTTATTTGCACATTTGCTATCTGCATGGCTGTTCATTGGACACTGTCATGTAAGTCGAGGATGGCATGAAAAGGAGGTGACCAACTACCCTACCAAATGAAGACTCCTGCTGCATTCTGTACTCTACAGATTAACAGTTGTAGCCAATGCATTTACCATGTGTGCCAAACTGAAAGCACATTCTCTGCTTTACACTCAGTTTGTAATTAAATAACAGACTTTTATAAAAACTGTAAACACCTTTAGATAATGCGTAGCTCATGGCAACATTGCATGTTATGTGGATGAAGTATTTTTTGTTTCTGACACAAGTGGGTAATAGGCCTTAAAAAATATGCAAAGTATACTTTATTTGGCCCTGTAAGTTGACAGTAAACATGGAAGGACAAGTCAAACTGTTTTCAGTTTTTTAAGTGTACCAAGTGGTTCTTCTGCTCAGTATTCAAGGCTAAATTGGTGGCACTTCTACTGCCTTTATATCCTTAATCTTTCCCCCCATAACTTTCCTCAACTGGTCAAACTAGAGAACAGAGAGTACCGTTTTACTTAACAGTAACAGTAGTGTCTCAAAATTAGGGGGTAGTAATAGTTATGGCATAATCATGGCTGGAAAATATGCAGTGACTAAGGCCCTCCTCTCTCGTGTGGTTATACCACCCTTCCCATCATGTAGTTCAGCCTGGTGCTGTCTGTGTCAGTGTGTCCTCAGAGGCCTGCTGTCTGTGTCAGTGAAGTGTGTGTTCAGAGATAGTAGGGAGACCTGGTGCTGGCTGCAACATGAAACACAGGGGCTGCTTCCAAAACAGTAGAAAACTAACGTAGCTAACTAGCAGTAACGTTAGTGGTGTAAGTATGATCTGTATGAATTATTTTGTATTTTTTTGCCAGGCAGATTTCGTGGGGCACATTTACAACTGCCCTTGCTCCCAATATAAACTTTGTCATATGCTCATATTTTTGCAAAATAAGTTTGAAGCTGTAGTGTGTGCAGAGTGTGTGTGTGTTTTTGTACTTATTTATATTTATTTAAGTATACTATAAACTGTTGTTTACAGTAAATATAATGTTCATAGTTTGAAGGGGGAAAAAAGCTGTAGTTTGAAGCCAAATATTTTGTATGTATTTATATTAATAGTATACTTTAAACAGTTCATATATTCAAATATGCCATGGGTTCAGGTCTGGACTTATTAGGTCCGGACCTGAACCTAAACCTCTGGATTCGAATTCGGACCTGAACCTGAAAGTGGGTTTAGGTATGCATCCCTAGCTGTAGGTGATAGGTGCATGGCCTCCACACAATGGCATGACCCCTCAACTTGAACTTCCCACTCACTCATGAAATGGCATTTACACCAAGGCAGCATGTTAGGGACAGGTTTTAGGGCAATACTGCGGGGCTGTCGGCCCAACAGCAGAACCACTAACGGGTTTTTGTTCTAATGGCTTGAGGCTCCAGGTCATTAGTCCCAGTTGGCCTAAAGACGGCCCCATCTCGTGCTGGCCTGATGGTGGACACAAGGCAAATGGGTGCCTCCAAATATACAAATATCAGCATCAAGGAATGTGTGCGTACATGTTTAAGTATGTGAATATAATTTGGACATTTTCGTGTGTCTTGTTTGCGAACTGAGTGGTTTGCACCAGAGACGGAGACAGGTTCTTGTGTTAGAGGTCTGCCCAACATGAAATCATTTTGAAGTTTCACAGAACAAGGTATGGAACTCCCACGCCTTCATCGACACACCCCAGCATTGCACTAATCCAATCACGTTTGCATGGGTTATGAAATTAGCAAAATAATAGTGCCTAGTTAATAAAATAGTTTAAGGTCACGCGCAACAAACTTTGTGTGTTGCCCATTAATTGAAATTAGGGCCCAGTAGTTGTGTGTCTGTGTGTGAAGACATAGACTATGGGCCCAGGATGTGTGTGTCTGTGCCAGTATGTGTGTTTCTGTGTGTGTAGACAGAGACTATTTAAATTAAAGTTTACTGTTGTGCTGGGTTAATTAGTACAATTCAGTAGTCTGTGATTGCTTTTAAATTGTACAAACAAACAAAAGATGTAAATTATATACCGGGAAAAACTTTATTAACATAAAGACAATTGCCAGTCTTTTCATAGCTCCCAAAAAAAGAGTAGTAAAAAAAAAGAAAAACAAAACAGATGCCTGAGTAAAATATTTGGAAAATGTCTGAACAGCAATACACATCGAAACAGATGGAGGGGATAACATGGATGATTGTGATGCTTCTGTATCAATACCTAAATATCTTTACATGATTCCTGCATCGGAGGTCTCACATGATGTGTGTTCCACCTATGCATATTTTAACTCTGATAGCACAAACTTTGAATTAAGACAAAATACAGGACATGGGATATGTTGTCTGGCAACGACAGGTAGAAATACAGAGCTCCTTCTTAATGGCATAATGGCAGTATTTGTGTGAGAAAACGTGCCTTTGGCATACAAAAATAGAACATCATATTAAAAAACAACAGCAACAGTGCACTTTTGAGTTTTGACAGTAAGAACTGATCATCTAACTTGCAGCCTACTGTATGTATCATTGATGTTCTTTCATGAAGTCTAGTCGGCCAAAGGTTCAATGTATGACTGTCTTATCCAGTGCCCAAGTGAGATTGATAAGATCAGGGGTGTCAAACTAGTTTTAGCTAAGGGGTCACATACTGCCAACTTTGATCTCAAGTGGGCCAGACCAGTAAAATCATAGCATATTAACGCATACATAGCGACAATATTTCTCTCTGTTTAAATCATTGGTGAAGGTTTTTGGATGATTAAACTCATTCTAAGGTCTTTCTAAAATAAACTAGAATGATAAAGACCAAAAACTCAGACATCAGCACACTGATTATCTGCCTGAGCTCTCCACTGCGGATTCCCTCTCTTTTTCGACGCGTTTGACGTCAAACAAAGCGAGCAGCGAGCACTGCTGCCAGTGGCAATGAGGGCTTCTGCCTCCGGAGCAGACATTGCATTTAGGTTGATTTTGAAGCAATTACTGGATCGATTAAAAAAAAAAAAAAAAACGTTTGTACTCCAAATCCTTAACAGACATTTGGTTCACAATCTTGAAGTGCCTTGAAGCCCAGAAAAGTTCCTTTTATAGAAATGCTGGGGGGCACTGTGGTGCAAGCAGTAGCCCCGACCATATACGCTCTTGAACGCCCACGGGGGTGATTTCCCGATCCCACTCCCCACCTCTTCTCTCCATTTAATTTCCTCTCCAAACCTTCACTGTCCTATCTCATTAAAGTGAAAAAGCCCCAAAAAAGAAGAAAAACAAAGGAACCACATACAAGCAATCAGATAATTCTCCCCTCTTTGATGTTCCTGTTTGTCCCGTCTGGATTTCTTTTTCGAAAATGACCGCCGGACTATACATTATCTGTTACATATTCCAGTTAACTAGCCTGGCACCGTCAGTAACTTGTGTGTGTCAAACCATCAAACCCTGCCATGCCTAGAATAAATCCTGCCCAGTTACTGCCTGATACAACAGATTCCTTGTAACTACTAAAAGTTAGTAACTACACAATACTACAGATTAATAATGAACAATACTTTACAATAACATTTCTGAATACCATTCAAATTCAAAGACTTTTCTAACATGATTATGCAATGAGTCAATAATAGAAGCATACAAAATGCAATACTTCTAGTAATAATACACAACCAAAACAAATAGATTCTTAAATTACATGACAAGTACAAATTTGCATAGATAATCTATTTACACATCTGAAGCCCTTTAAACTATAGGGGGTATCTCCTTATCCGAGTGGCAAGGGGAAGGATATTTTTCAATCCCAGGTGGGAGTGTCACTGGAATGGAGATAACATTTTCGCATATTTCTGGAGACCTAATGAAGATCCACCTTATTGTTCTACAACTGCGCCCCTGTTATACTCCTCGCACGGGCCATTCAAATGATATCAACCCCCAATGTGCTGACGCCCTCTACTCACTAAATAGATTTCACCCCTAAAATGTGGCCAGGCATGACCCCAGAATGACCTGTGCCCAGGAGAAGGCAGAGGGGCATGACCCCAGAATGACCTGTGCTTAGGAGAAGGGAGAGGGCTGTGGGAGTGTGAGGGGGTTCAGTCACTTTAGACAAAGACACCTCAGAGTTGCATCAGAATATAAAAAGGGACAATCCATAGGTAACACCAGATGTTTCTCCTGAAACATAAAAATGCTGTTCACACACAATTCACATTTTTCACAGAATTCATGGTGGAACTCAACCTTAGGATATCGATACTCAACTAATCACACTCCAGACACACATTTAGGAAAGAAACGTGCAAAGTATGTACAAAAACTAAATATCTCTTCTCGTAAAAGGGGAAAAGAGGACATTCACTTGGCCGACTGCTGGCTCACTCATACACCACACTTGCAATACTACTTTTACAATTATTCATATATGTTATTATCATATGTTATTACTACCATGCTATCGTTATGAATCAATTGTGAAGTTATTGAATGAAATGTGGACTCTAGACTCCAAGTTTACATCACTGACAGAAAAAAGCCCAGGATTCTCTACTATCAATAAGAGTCTCTCACATAATATACAATCATCTAGGGCAAAGTCCACAGATATCATACTGCTTCTTAAAATGGCTTGCATGTGTCTTAGTCAGGTTCCTCCTCTTCAGCTCGTTCCTGCTCAGAGGCGCTCATCCTGAGAATTGGGCTCTGCAACAAGAAGTGAAGCCATAACAAACTTTAAGACACAATGTTTTTTCTTCATGGTCATTATATCCTACATACAATTTAGCAAAGATGAACTGGCACATGAAAGCTGAGTTACTTGATACATTTGAAATATCACAACCATTCCCTTGGGAGACGGATTACTTGCTCTGTCCATTGCTTGGTACAGTGTTTTCAAATATGTAATGGCATTTCTTTTCTACAGCTCAGGGTGTCTTTTTCAGTTGGAAAAAGTTCATCTTCTCAGAAAAAATACAGTACACCCTATGTCAAGGTAGCAGTGGAGACACGTATGATGTTCGACTCAGACCACAGTCAACTATATGACATGACGGATTAACTGTATCACCAATATTCATTTGTGGAGTAAAAATGGACAGGAATGACAGTGCTGATGTAAAGACTAATTACTGGATAGCCTACTAACTGGCTACCTTTCTAACTAGTCTGTAACACTATTTCCACACACTCAAAGCGAATCAGGCATTTCACTTGCTTGCCTGTATCAGTATTCAGTACCACTAGCCTTCCAGCTCAGGTACCTAAAACATCAGGTTTATTTTATTCACCAGATTGTGGCTATCAAAACCTTTGGTAGTAGATGTCTTTACAAAAGCTGACGTTGTGGTTGTTGTGAAAACAATTGTAGTCCCTGTAGCAAAGGGAGAGTGTGGTCAGCCCGCCCGGACTCGAACCCGGGTCTACGGGGTGCCAAACATGCGCTCTGACTGCCACACCAAAGAGCCGGGCTCAATGGAATGGCAGCCAGAGAGCATATTCACCTGTAGGGACGATCACATCGTCACAGTCCCTAATTGGTAAAGCTAGCTATGATTTAGTATAACAGCTGTTAGTTTTGTATTGTTTCATTGAACAAGATTCCATATTCATCTTTCTCCCTCTTTTTCCCACAGCTGTTCACAATTGTTTGTCAGATCTACTTTCAACATGTCAGGTAAGGAAACAACATGAATTTAGCATCATTTTAGTTAGTAGTCTATTTAAGCAGCACGACGGATCAACAGCTATTCGCTAACGGTATGCTAGCAGCTAAAACTAACGAAATCTCTTGAAAATGTGCTGACTTTGACATTATGACAAACTAGTTACTCAACGACTGTCCTTACACAGTCAAACATCAAGCAAGTGCAACACAAGACAAAGCAAGACGGCAAAATAAGCTACTTATTAGTTCGGCAGAAAGTAAACAAGTCAGGCTGCCGGGCTGCGGCAGGCAAAACTACAGAACACAGTTATATGCCTATGGACCCTGGTATGGCAATGTCACGGAGGCGATTCTCCATATTAAAAGTAATTGTAGCGCCCCAATTTTTTTTAAGCTGTTATTTTAAGGTTAAACTGCGTATCCTAACCCTAATCCTGAAGTATAATTGTTGCATAATGGGGCTTTAATCAAATGCAGTTGGTCCATGTAAAGATATTCATCCCATGTGAATACAATGTATATTTTCTATTCCTGCAGCCACCCAGAGGGTTCCTGCTTTTGTCATCTGTTGCCTCTCAATAGTTAAACAGTCGAACTGCATCAAGTAAGTCAAGGAACTTCTAGTGGAGCTCCAGTGGGTGCTGTGGGTGCTGTATACCCATGGCCACAGCCCACATATGACAAATACATTCTGAAATCAGCAGTGTTAGCTGGTGTAATCACTTTTGACCGATGTGTTCAACACACGTCTTTACCAACTGGTGAAACATTTTTACAAACGCACACACTCATAGAGGGACTAGACTATGTTCTTCAAACAATGAAAGCTCTAGTTTCGAGCTTCTGTTGCAAAATGTACAAAAAAAATCACTGGACAGGTTTTCAGCCCATGTCAATCCCAAATCTGTCTGCCCTCTACAAATTATATCTCAAAATTCCTGTGAGCACGAGCAGAACGTCTCTTAAGTTGCCTTAAACTATGGAATATGTTTTGCATGCATGCCACCAAGAGCGAGGAGCGCCTTGCAACTATGGGCCTTCAGCATGGCCACTTTAATGGATTCTTTAAAAGGCTAACAACTGTATTCAACAGATTTAGATGTGACTAGCTTGCTATGCACACTTCGTCACAGACAACCACATACAACAGATCTTAATGATAATGAAATATCTTGCCTTTATATAATCCAGTTAAGAGACATTATCTGACTTCAAACACACACGAGAAGACGTCTGAAGACGTTGCATATAGTATGTCTTCATTGCAACTTACTAATGGGGAGGAAACAGACAGTATAGGAGGCACTCTAGCTGCCTAATGAAAGTCAGTAAAAAGCCACCACGAAGCTTTGCTACCTCCAGAAACTCACTCTGGTGGTGTAGAAACTGAATGATATAGAAACTATAGACCCACTGTGAGTCTAGTAGCAGAGCTAAGACCCCTCTCTTTCTCTCAGTTTTATCAAAGTTGCTTAAAAATATCAGAATGAGGAGAATTATGAATATAGAGTAAATGTCAGAATCAACGGGTGAAGTAAAAGCTTACACCCGCTATTCATTAAGCTACTTAATGAAGACACTTAATGAATGGGCTGCTATCCGTAGATTAGAACCTTACTAGAATAGCAGCCCATCTCCATAAATATGGTCAGCTAACATTAACCAGAAGGGATAGCACAGAAATGCCTTGCGTAATTAACAGTAAAACAAACCATGTCTGAACACTAACACATCTGTGTTTTCCATTCCAAACTGTATTTCATAGGTATCTGGTTAGCCTGAAAATAATACTGTAGAGTGTAGACCCTGCTGAACACCAAAATAATCTAAAGGTATTGACAATAATGAAATGGTATGTGTGTATAACATCTATTACAGTATGATGATATATTGATTGAATGCTGCATATACCACTGAAACTGAAACGGTACACCAGTAAACCATTCTGAATGCCAATGCAACAGTGTTAAGTAGTTCCCACCTCCATCAGCTGTGGGCACCCCAGGCATTTCAGTTTGTTCCCCTTCTGGTGGTGAATCTGGGTTAACTCCAGGGGGCTTTTTGTCTCCTGCAAAAACATTAATGTTGCACTTTGAGTTCAAGATTTACAATAAGGGAATTTAATGCAAACACAGTACAAGTGCATTTGTTATATAATTATTTATAATTATCCACCAGTTTTCCATGGATGCAACAGTGGTTGCTGTGAATTAGGAATGCCACCAAGGTCAGACTGACATGTATTTGACTGATCAAAACATTTGACCCAGTGGATATAAAAAGCTGGCGATTGTTGGAGACTTGGTCGTTATTGAAAGTTAACCATAGGTGAAGAAATTAATTGAATCGAGCTGTAAGACAATATTAGAAATATACTGGCTCCATTGCTCTGCTACTATGTGAATGTGCAGGTTCCTTTGTTGCCTTACATACCAGCGTTTGACATTTCTGGACTATCCTTAGCTCCATCAGGATCATTGCGCTCTGATGACATACAAACAACTGATCTGAACATCACTTCTGACAATAGCAGCTTTGTAGCCTGGTGTCGAACACCAAATTAATCTTTAGCGTTTGACAAAAATCAAAAGGTCTGAGTACAACATCCATACAGTATGATGAAATATTGTTTGAATGTTGCAAATACCACTGATGCTGAAATGCCAGATGCAAAAATGTAAAGTAGTTCCCACCTCCTTCAGTGATGATAGACGTTTCGTTTTCTTTCCCTTCATCAGATGTATCTGGGCCAGTTTTAGCCGGCTTTTTGTCATCTGTCAAAACATGATCACAATATCAGTTCACCAACATCAATACCAGTTCTCCTCGGCTTTATTAGGGAGAGCCAAGCCAGAGGAACAGGGGGCATTACAGAAAACAAGATTCACTAACCCAAACACTAAACACTCCAACTCCATCAGTTTTTGTCTCACCTAGGCTAAGCATAGAAGATTATCTCAATCAAGGGCAAAACACAGTAGATTCTTAAAAGACTAAAGCAGAGAACAGAGGATTCTCAAACTAAGGCTAAACGCAAGAGGTTAACTCTGACTAAGTTCAGGGATGCAAACTCATAAGGGATGGAAAAGGTGACAACAATGCGAACCCCCCTGGGAGGGTCCGGGGCATGCTCCCCGCGGAATATATTTTATATATAAGAACATTTTGCACATTTTAAAGTTCAATGCATCAATCTGGTGCACTTTGACAGCTTAATTAAGAGGCTAGATCTATGAAGAACTTTGTGCTGTTGTAAACAATTTTGTGCTCTGGAAGCAGTTTAATCATAAACATTCCTGAGTTGAATGTTACACGGGCACAGGCCAACCCAACCACATTACATACACATAGGGACGTGCAGTCAGGAGAGGCATAGCTTCATGAAAAGTAAAAGTCATGAAAAGTGAAAAGTTAAACAAATAATTATTACAAAATCGCTGAATTTGAGCATGTCCTATTCAAACAGAGGCGAGTCGCGAGGACAGGCACGCATGCCTTTTGATTTCTCATTGTTTGCCATCACTGAAATATTTGTAGACACTTTTATTATATGTTGTTTGAATCCAAAGAATAGGTAATGTATTTCACTTATGTTTAGAAGCTATTTAATCTTGCTGATCTGTCAGAAAAAGCACAAAGGGGAGGCAAATGCATCCTCTGCCTCAATGAGGGGGCGTGCGAGTAAAAGTGAGCTGGAAAATGGACTTTCAATCCAGTGAAGCGATAAACAGATAATCTCCGGACCAAACTCCGCTGACGACCATGTCTTTTATGTAAATGTAAGTTTTTCGGCGTTTTCGTGCTTAGATTTTTTTACAAAGTTACCGAGCAATAGACACTGTACTATCCAATAACACCGTAATTGGAACCAGCAAAAATGGTTGTTGTGATTTGCAAGGCATCTGTCAGCCAACTGTCTGACATTAGCACGTTAGCCTACGTTAGATAGCATAACGTTCCTGCAGCTTTCCCAACGTCACACGTTACCGTAAAAAGCGTGCCTGTCATGATGACATGGGATGGCCAAACAAACAAGGTTGAAAAAAATATTCAGGCCAGCTCGCAGTCCACATACCCCCCCTCCCAATATTTTTATCGCAGATCTACACAAATCACACAAGTGACCTATTTTGGATTAAAAAAGGTGAATATCGACGAAAGGTGCCGAGTTTGCACCCCTGTAAGTTAAAATACTAAAGATTCTGAAACAACTAAGGACATTTGTCTATATTTATCCAGCCACTGCTTTAACTGAAATACGTTAGGCCCACCTCACGGTTAACCCCGATTGGACCCCTGTTCCATGGGTGTTGTTTTGGATTGAAGAGTGTTGGGGACACAGATGGGACTTAACGTGATCCTATCGGTCACTGGCCTATTGCGTTGTCTGCCTCTGCTGTTACAATGAACGTCACCCAAATAGAAATGTTCCAAATTTCATAAGTTACTGGGATTGTTTTGAAGCCTGGATACCAGACCGAACCCCGCCCACGGCATTTTTGGTCTGGAAGTTCGGTCTGGCACTGCTCCATTGGGGAGAAATTATCACAGATCCGAAACGGATCTAGCCAATAAAATTGTCAGGGCGGGCTTTATACGATGATGGACAGATGGCTTGAGTTGAATTAACTGCAGATTCGAAATCGTACCAAGATGGCGGCGTCTCGGGAGCCTGTATGTGGGAAATATTATATGTGAATTAAGCTATCTACACAACTTTTTTATGTCTACCTTGACTCGGTTAGTTGTGATTGTGCAACACGAATGTTGCAGAGTATTGTATGTCTTAACTGAAGCTCTCTAGACCAAAGGTCTTCAACAGGGGGTCCGCAGAGGTACTGCAGGGGGGTCGCGAAATCTTTGGTTGATAAGACATTTTTTTTTTATATTTCCCACAAATTTAAATGTCTTCCGAATCAGAATTGTATTTATTCCCTTTAAATTCACATTAACATAAATCCAACATAGTTTAGCGAACGTATAAATTGATCGAGAAGACGTTATCCTTCAGTCCAATCTACACATTCAGCTACCCACAGGAGCTCTCTCAAGCTAGGCACCGGTTCACTCACAGCACCTTTCATGCAAATACGACAGCACAGGCACTAGCCAATCAGATCGCGTTTATGCCCAAGTCTAAAGAGCGCGAAGATTAAAAATAAAAGATGGCGGAACAAACTCCATAGCTGGTCTTGTTTGTACCTATAAATTGTTAGTTTGACATTTTTTTGCTTAGATTTAAAAAAAAAAAAAAAAAAAAATACAGAGAAATAGACACTGTACAAGGTACAAGTTGCAGTGATAAGTCAGAATCAAAAGGTGGAGTAAAACCTTACATTGGTTATTCATTTAGCTACTTAATTAAAATACTTAATGAATGGGCTGCTATTGGAAGAATAGAAGGTTACTAGAATAGCAGCCCATTTCCATTAATATGGTCAGCTAACATTAACCAGATGGGATATTACCGAAATGACTTGCCTGTTAACAGTCAGACAAGCCATGTCTCTGAACAGTAACACATCTGTGAAATTCATTCCAAATTACTTGTACCATGGATTTATGATATTATTACTAAGTAAATATTCAGGTTCTGACAATAGAAGCTATTTAGCCTGGTGCTAAACACCAAAATAATCTTAAGGTATTGATAAGAATCAAATGGTCTGTGGGGAGAACATTTACACAGACATTTTCAACACCTCTCTGGAGACATGCCACGTTCCAGCCTGCTTCAAGACCTCTACCATCATTCCGGGCCCCCAAAAAACTAAGATCACTGGACTCAATGATTACAGACCGGTCGCCCTGACCTCTGTGGTTATGAATGCATTTAAGCGCCTTGTGCTGGTTCACCTCAAAGCCATCACTGACCCTCTACTGGAACCCCTGCAGTTTGCCTACAGAGCAAACAGGTCTGTAGACGATGCAGTTAACATGACCCTTCACTTCATCCTCCAGCACCTGGACTCCTCAGGAACCTACGCCAGGATCCTGTTTGTGGACTTCAGCTCTGCCTTTAACACAATCATTCTGGCTCCGCTTCAGGGCAAGCTCTCCCAGCTGAGCGTGCTTGACTCCACCTGCAGGTGGATCACATACTTCCTGTCTGACAGGAGGCAACACGTGAGGCTGGGGAAGCATGTCTCTGACTCCCGGACCATAAGCACCGGTTCCCCTCAGGGCTGCGTTCTTTCCCCTCAACTCTTCTACCTGTATACCAACAGCTGCACCTCCAGTCACCAGTCCGTCAAATTCCTTAAGTTCGCGGACGACACCACCCTCATTGGACTCATCTCTGGTGGGGATGAGTCCGCTTACAGGTGGGAGATTGACCATCTGGTGACCTGGTGTGGGCAGAACCATCTGGAGCAAAATGCTCTGAAGACACTGGAGATGGTTGTAGACTTTAGAAGGAACGCGGCCCCACCCACCCCAATCACCCCGAGTCGACACTGCGGAGTCCTTCCGCTTTCTGGGCTCCATCATCTCCTAGGACCTCAAGTGGGAGCTGAACATCAGCCAGACAGCACATCTTCCCATATACAGACAGAAAAAAAAATCCACATTAACCACAGAAACAAAACAAAACAAAAATCAGCCCTTTTTGTTAACTTACATGATGAAGAGACCATATCTGACTTCAAATACAGATAGACATTCGCTGAAGACGCTGCATATAGTTTGTCTTCACTACAACTTACTAATGGGGGGAAACAGACAGTATAGGAGGCACTCCTATAGCTCAACAGAGTATGTACTTCCTATGCCAGCTGAAGAAGTTCAACCTGCCAAAGACCATGATGGTGCACTTCTACAACTGCATTATGGAGTCCATCCTCTCCTCATCCATCACCATCTGGTATGCTGCTGCCACTGCCAATGACAGGGGCAAACTACAGCGTATCATTCGCACTGCTGAGAAGGTGATTGGCTGCAATATGCCATCTCTACAGGACCTGTTTGCCTCTAGGACCCTGAGGCGGGCAGGTAAGATTGCAGCTGATCCCTCCCACCCGGGACACAAACTCTTCGAGGTCCTCCGGAAGGGGGCTGCGGTCCATCAGGACCAAAACCTCACGCCACAAAAACAGCTTTTTCCCAGCTGCAGCTGGCCTTCTTAACAAGGCCCGGGACCCCCACCTGTCTTGGACTCTTGTCCCGCCCCCTCACCCCAATTCTGAGTTATGTTAACTCACATTTCATTTCTTTACATTGCACAGTACACATTACACACTCACTTTTGCACTTTACCACTGAAACTGGAATAGTACAAACGTAAACAATTCTGAATGCCAATGTAACAGTGTTAAGTAGTTCCCACCTCCATCAGCTGTGGGCACCCCAGGCATTTCAGTTTGTTCCCCTTCTGGTGGTGAATCTGGGTTAACTCCAGGGGGCTTTTTGTCTCCTGCAAAAACATTAATGTTGCACTTTGTGTTCAAGATTTACAATAAGGGAATTTAATGCAAACACAGTACAAGTGCATTTGTTATATAATTATTTATAATTATCCACCAGTTTTCCATGGATGCAGCAGTGGTTGCTGTGAATTAGGAATGCCACCAAGGTCAGACTGACATGTATTTGACTGATCAAAACATTTGACCCAGTGGATATAAAAAGCTGGCGATTGTTGGGGACTTGGTCGTTATTGAAAGTTAACAATAGGTGAAGAAATTAATTGAATTGAGCTGTAAGACAATATTAGAAATATACTGGCTCCATTGCTCTGCTACTATGTGAATGTGCAGGTTCCTTTGTTGCCTTACATACCAGCGTTTGACATTTCTGGACTATCCTTAGCTCCATCAGGATCATTGCGCTCTGATGACATACAAACAACTGATCTGAACATCACTTCTGACAATAGCAGCTTTGTAGCCTGGTGTCAAACACCAAATGAATCTTTAGCATTTGACAAAAATCAAAAGGTCTGTGAGTACAACATATATACAGTATGATGAAATATAGCTTGAATGTTGCAAATACCACTGATGCTGAAATGCCAGATGCAAAAATGTAAAGTAGTTCCCACCTCCTTCAGTGATGATAGACGTTTCGTTTTCTTTCCCTTCATCAGATGGATCTGGGCCAGTTTTAGCCGGCTTTTTGTCGTCTGTCAAAACATGATCACAATATCAGTTCACCAACATCAATACCAGTTCTCCTCGGCTTTATAAGGGAGAGCCAAGCCAGAGGAACAGGGGCAATACAGAAAACAAGATTAACTAACCCAAACACTAAACACTCCTACTCAGGTAAAGCTCAGCAGTTTTTTCTCACCTAGGCTAAGAAAAGAAGATTATCTCAATCAAGGGCAAAACACAGTAGATTCTTTAACCCATTTAAGCCGGGAAAGCATTGCCGCTGTTCTACCTTTAAAGCCGGGAGCGCTGTTGCGTCATTCTACCTTTAAGGCCAGGAAAGCATATACGTCATTTTCCGGTATAAGGGGGGGTTTTGCTCAAATTGTCGGCCTCTGGGACAATGCAATGCATCAGAATAGACACGTGATAGTGTCGTTTGATCTTCATACCCCCCAAATATTTTTGCTTAAAAAAAAAAATCGTTGGCTTTCTCACTCTGCCAAGTAACGTCTCTTCAACGACATCCAGGATTATAGCCAAGGAGTTAGTAAATTAGTAAATTAGGCAAGGAGTGAATTGTGGATCGGTGCATCCCTAATCTGTGTTAGGGATGCATCGGATCGGTGCATCCCCAACACAGATGATTCCCTAATGAGTATGGCAAAGTACAAAAGATTCTGTAGCTCAGACAGAAGATTCTCTAACATCTAAGACAAATCGGTAACGTTTTAAAAAGTTAATCGTCGGGAGCTCCGGACATAGGATTGAGTCCGTAGTTCGACGAGTTCCGACAGGGAAGTGAGGACTGTATAAAGTGGAGTGACAGGTGTGCGCGATTAGTAATCAAGTTAATGTGAAAGATGCAGGTGCAGGCGTTTGGGAGGATGAATGCAGTGCAGGTGGGAGAGTGAGTCTATCAACCATTGAACGGGGGGGGGGGGGGGGGGGAGGAGTTGAATAGAGCTCCATTTTCGCTTCTTGATAGAGAAATGTGGAAAATGATTACACAGACGCCTCAATTCCAGACAGAAACAATTCCACTTCTAGGACAAAATGGCATCCGCAGGAGTACTACAATTGGACATTTGTCTATTTAGCCAGCCACTGCTTTTACTGAAATACGTGAGGCCCACCTCACAGTTAACCCCGATTGGACCCCTGTTCTATGGGTGTTGTTTTGGATTGAAGAGTGTTGGGGGCACAGTTGGGACTTAACTTGATCATACCTGTCACTGGCCTATTGCGTTGTCTGCCTCTGCTGTTACAATGAACGTCTCCCGAATACAAACGTTCCAAATTAACCCAGGTTACTGAGATTGTGTTGGCCTTCAAAACTAAAATTGTTGAATCATGATGAAACAAGTGGTATGTACATCTCTTAATTGATGGTCAGGGAATACAGAAGTCTGCGGTGTAAAGAGATCACTCCCAAAACTATAAAATATGCTATGCTATGCTCTATCTAATCCAGGTGTTGTAACGTAATCATTAGCGCACCCAGCTCTGGTATCTAAAGGTGCACGCTAAATCCAGTGTGGGACATTACAAAACTATCACCTGTGCATACTTTGCCAATTTTATGTCCACAGATGACACCAAAACATCAAGTCCCTCGCACTTCACAGTGGAAAATCTAATTTACATAACATAATGAAATTAGATTTTCCACTGCGCGTCGGGGAGTTCTTTGCCCGCAGCGTCCATTAACTTTGTAGAACTGCACAGCTCGAGGGCGTTATCCCTTACATAACAACCAACCACTTGAAATATCGAGGCTAACTCTAACCAAATTGACTCATCAGAACATTCGACCCAGTGGATATAAAAGGCTGGCGATTGTTGGAGACTTGGCCGTTATTGAAAGTTTACAATAGATGAAGAAATTAATTGAATTGAGCTGTATGACACTATTAGTGGCTCCATTGCTCTGTAAATATTCAGGTTTCTTTGTTGTCTTACATATTAGGGTTTGGCATTTCTGAATTATCCTCATTTCCATAAGGCTCCTTGCGCTCTGATGACATACAAACAACTGATCTGAACATCACTTCTGACAATAGCAGCTATGTAGCCTGGTGCTGAACACCAAAATAATCTTAAGCTTTTGATAAGAATCAAATGGTCTGTGTGTACAACATCTATACAGTGTGATGAAATATTGATTAAAAGCAGTGAAGGACACCACGGGCATTTCGGTTTGTTTACCTTCAGGTGATGGATCTTGTTTAGCTCCAGCCTGCTTGTCGTCTCCTGCCAAAACGATCACATGTCAGTTCAGTAGGATTTGGATAAGACATGTACTATATGATATGAATATGGGCTGTGTTGCTATGTGGAATGATAATAATATGAATGTGCTATGGATCACCATCATAGGAGTCTCAGCTGCACCATACAAGCATGAAGGGTCAAATACCAAATGTTGCACTTTGAGTTAAAGATTTATAATAAGGGAATTTAATGCAAACATAGTACATTTGTGCATTTGTTGTACAATTATTGATATTAATTCACCAGTTT
Organism: Sprattus sprattus; assembly: GCF_963457725.1. Lineage (NCBI taxonomy): Eukaryota > Metazoa > Chordata > Actinopteri > Clupeiformes > Clupeidae > Sprattus > Sprattus sprattus. Next base: position 28,840,448 of record NC_137924.1, read on the forward strand.
GCCATGGCTGCAACCTACCAGTAACTGGCCTATTGCGTTGTCTGCCTCTGCTTTTACAATGAACGTCACCCGAATACAAATGTTCCAAATTTCATAGGCTACTGGGATTGTGTTGGGCTTCAAACTAAAATGTTGGATCATGATGAAACAAATTGTATGTATGTCTGTTAATTCATGGTCAGTGAATACAGAAGTCTGTAGTGTAAAGACATCATTAACGCACCCAGCTTTAACTGAACACACAGCTATAAAATGAGACAGGAGCTCATCTCATGCGAAATCCGGGTGTTTCAGCCAATCACAATTTAATTAGATTACCAGCAATGGGATTAAAGCTCTTGTGCATTAGCTAACAAGACAGCCCATCTTCCCATATACAGAGCAAACCCACATTAACCACAGAAACAAAACTTATACCAACACCAGCCCTTTTTGTAAACTAACACCTTAGAGACACCTTATCTGACTTCAAATACAGATAGAGACATGCTGAAGACGCTGCATATACAAACAACTGATATGAACATCACTTCTGACAATAGCAGCTATGTAGCCTGGTGCCGAACACCTAAATAATCTTTAGCTTTTGACAAGAATCAATTGTACCAAGGATTTGTTTAATAATTTTAATTATTTACCATTTACACTTCTCAGTGGAACGGCTTCTGGGACCTTATCTTTTCCTGAAGGCACTGGGAGACACAAATGTCATGGTTACACTTAGAGACACTAATGTGCATTAACAACATAATGATATTGATAAAGGTATTCAGAGGAATCTGTAAAATATGTAAGATAAAATCTTGACTGAAAATTGCACATAGTACTGATTAAAAACACACAGAACATTCTACATATGAATGCGACAGTATTTGGTGGCCCTATTGGTAAGCTTGAGCCGTTTTTAATATTTGTGAATGATATAGAGCCTATAGACCCACTGTGAGTCTAGTAGCAGGGCTAAGAGCTCTCTCGCTCTCTCTCTCTCTCTCTCTCTCTCTCTCTCTCTCTCTCTCTCTCTCTCAGTTTTATCAAAGTTTCTTTCAACGTTTGAAGCAAAACTGTACATCGGCTACTCATTAAGCTACTTCATGTGGAAAAATACTGACCCTGTAAATCCTTATGGTACGCTAATTACAAGGTAATTTACAATCAGACAATGAAGCCATGGCTCTGAACAGTAACTCATCTGTGTAATTCATTCCAAACTGTATTTCATATGCATCTGGTTAGCCTGCACAATACTATACTGTGGTTTAATAGTGACATCATTTCACTATTCAATTTCATCTGCTAGCCATAGCCTTAAACTTAACAAATCAGTACCATGGATTTGGTTACTGGGATTCTTATGGACTTTAAAACTAAAATGTTTATTCATGATGAAAAAAGTGGTATTTGTCTGGATAGCCTGCAAAACATACATTAGACCATGGAAATTGGTTAAATAGTGACAGCACTTCACTAAAAGCATCAGACCTGCTAGCCACATCCTTAAACAACCAATCAGGATGAAATAACTTGTACCATGGATTTGCAATATTATTACTATGTAGATATTGCATATACAGCTTGGCAACTAGTTGCTGGGGGACATTAATGGGTGTCATGCCATGGTTATACTTTATGACAATGGGACCAATGTTGTCATTGGGTTCCTTTACCTAAAACAAATTCACTTCAGTGGACATATAATACAGATGTAATAAATAGTGTAATTATTTTCAATTACCCTTAATGCAAGGTATAAATATCCTGCATCGGTCTCGGCATGTCATTGACTTCAGAACATTCCAAATGTTTCCTGAAAATATAGTTCACCATTACATGAGAGACAACATTAGTATTGCCTATATACAGTACATACTTGACAGGAGACAAGACCTAGTGACTGCATCATTATTGTTGCTAGAGGCTCTTTGATGATGCACGGTCAAGAACTTAAAACAATATCTTAAACCCTTTGCCATTTCTCTATAATTTACTTTGGTTAAATAATGACAGCATTTCACTATAAGAATCAGATCTGCTAGCCACATCCTTAAACAAACAATCAGGATTAAATAACTTGTACTATGAATTTGCGATATTATTACTATGTTAATATTCAGGTTCCTTTGTTGTCTTACATACCAGTATTTGTCATTTCTTGTTTTTCCTCATCTCCAGGAGCCTCCTTGTGCTCTGATGACATACAAACAACTGATTTGAACATCACTTCTGACAATAGCAGTTATAACACATGTATGTACCATGTCAAATACTGATTAGAAGCAATGTACATACACAAAACACTCTACGTATGAATGCAACAGTACAAAAGATTCTCTAGTAACAAAAACAGAAGCCTCGTAGGCATAACCGCTGCACGGTAGTCCTAGGCACTTGGAGTGCATGAGAACACACAACGGTAAACGCTTTAACGTACACTTAAAGACACTAATGTGCATTAACAGGTATTCAGAGGAATCAGTAAAATATGTAAGATAAAATCTTGACTGAAAACTTCACATAGTACTGATCAAAAACACACAGAACATTCTAGGCATGAATGCGACAATATTGGGTGGCCCTCTTGGTAACCTTGAGCCTATTGTTAATATTCGTGAATGATATAGAAACTATAGATCCACTGTGAGTCTAGTAGCAGAGCTAAAAGCACTCTCTTTCTCTCAGTTTTATCAGAGTTTCTTTCAACAGGTGAAGTGAAACTGTAGTAAATCGGCTACTAATTAAGCTACTTCATGAATGGGCAGCTACTGGAAAAATATTGACCCTCTCCATCATTATGGTAGGCTATCGTTAATGAGAAGGTATAGTACAGATATGATTTGCATAATTTACAATCAGACAAGCCATGTCTCTGAACAGTACCTCATCTAGGCATCTGGTTAGCCTGCACAATACTATACTTTGGTTTAATAGTGGTAGCATTTCACTAAAAGCATCAGATCTGCTAGCCACATCCTTAAAGCCCCATTATGTAACAATTATACTTCAGAATTAGGGTTAGGATAAGCAGTTTAACCTTAAAATAACAGCTTAAAAAAAATTGGGTCGGTACAATGACTTTTAATATGGAGAATCGCCTCCGTGCCATTGCGATACAAGGGTCCTTAGGCATATAACTGCGTTCTGTAGTTTTACCTGCCGATGCCCGCCGCCCTGATTTGTTGACTTTCTGCAGATCTAGTAAGTAGCTTATTTGCCGTCTTGCTTTGTCTTGTATCGCACTTGCTTGATATTTGACTGTGTAAGGACAGTCGTTGAGTAACTAGTTTGTCATAATGTCAAAGTCAGCACATTTCAAGAGATTTCGTTAGTTTTAGCTGCTAGCATGCCGTACGCGAATAGCTGGGTATTTCTTAGAATTGGGGCCTATTTCAGTCCACAGGGTGTAATTATATTAAAAATGAATTCAATCTAATACATTTTAGATCCATTAATTAGTATAGACAAAAACAAGCCTAGACGTTTTTTATGGTTGCTCTTATTAATGATTTTCACACATTTTATTGGTGTTTAGTGGTACAATATCTGTGCTTTGATGTTGTCCGCCACCATAGTTTTCACATGTCGTGCCATATCTCAAGCATTATTTATCACAAATTAATAATAAAAATATGCATAATGAATTTAATGTTACTTGAACTAATAAACTACATGCAAAGATTAACATTTTGTTCTTTATTTTGATTCATTTCTACCTGTCCCATGGTTTAGCCGTCATTACCATCACACTCTGCATAAAGGCACTTTCCTACAGTTTTTTCATCAAATGTTTATTTGGTGGCCATGGTAACTTAATATCATAGTGGAGCACATGTATTTCAAGCTGCAAGACTGATGCCTTGATGTCCAGAACATTAAGTAAATCTACTCTTTATTCTTTGTGTGGGGCATGCGCACTTATTATGCGTCATTACCACATGTTTTGTATTTCTGTATTTTTGATTTTTTTTAAAATTATTTTTTATGATTTTAATAGTTAAAATGGTGTATATTACACGTAGAAAGTTAGCTACACTTGCTTAGCCATCCTCTTTGCTAGTAAGGCTAGTTTTTTGGCAAAAATGTCATTACCAGCACAGTCATTACCAGCACATTACAGCTTGTTGCTATAGGTTACGAAGTGATTTGTCATCACCGCAACACAAACTGTCATTACCAGAACTGTAATGTCATCACCATCACCATACATATTTTTGCCAATAAATTATGTATAAATTACAAAACATCCAACAATTATATATTTTGGACAATGTTGGACAATCTAAATCATCACTGTTTAAAAAAAGTTGAGACATATGGCGTTTACTTGTCTACTTGACTATATTCAATGATGTGATGGTAATGACACATTTACTTGACATTTAGTTAAGAAAATGGCAAAAAATCTGAAATTCCCTTATCTTTTGGTCTCAACCCTGCTCATAACGTTGCTTCTGACTAAAGGACTGATAGTTTAATGTATACCAATTAGTCAAATTTGGAATTAAAATGTTCTAAATTTCAGCAACCCAATTTGGCCCTTAATCTAAGAAATACCCAGCTATTGATCCGTTGTGCTGCTTTAAACTAAAAAATCAGTACCATGGATTTGGTTACTGGGATTGAGTTAAGCTTTAAAACTAGAATGTTAAATCATGATGAAACAAGTGGTATGTATCTGGTTAGCCTGCAAATGATACTGTACACCCAGGCAAATGGTTAAATAGTGAAAGCATTTCACTAAAAGAATCAGATCTGCTAGCCACATCCTTAAACAAACAATCAGGAATAAATAACTTGTACCATGGATTTGCAATATTATTACTTTGTTAAGTTACATACCAGTCGTTTTCATTTCTTGTTTTTCCTCATCTTCAGGACTCTTGTTCTCTGATGACATACAAACAACTGATCTGAACATCACTTCTGACAATAGCAGCTATATAGCCTAGTCCTGAACACATCTATGTCAAATACTGATTAGAAGCAATGTTCACACACATAACGTTCTACGTATGAATGTGACAGTATTGAGTGGCCCTCTTGGCAAGCTTGAGCCCGTTGTTGATATTATCAACATCATTATTTCTGTTGAATACAATCTCACCCAGAGGATATACTTTTTTTTCTCTGAGCTGAAATGTGTCATGATAACCTTAATAATCTAATTCAGTAACAAATAATCATTGTCGTTGTCTCAGATACACTATATAAACATTATGTAGGGTAAAATGCCAAATGTCACCCTTTGAGTTAAAAATGAAATTCATTAAATGGAAACACAATATCAGTCTAATCGTTGTATAACATTTTTCAACAGTTTTACAGGTTTGTAACATATCATACAAGATTCTGCACACTACACATGTACTCAAAATATGAGTGCAGCAGTATTGCATGGCTCTCTGGGTAAAACTGAACTGGTCATTCACTTTCTGGTCCCTATATATTCAGTTTAATAACGTTTCAGCCACCAGACTGAACCCGGGAGCTGCTCAAGTCTTCTGGGGCCGGTATTTCAAAATGATCCAACAGGATTAATCCTCCTGGATTGGATTAAATCCTGATCAGATCCTAAAAACGGGTATTTCAAAGCAAATCTGATCCTGAAGATTCAGATTCAGATTTGGGAATCCAATCCTGCCTTTGATCTGGATTAAACACTGCTGTTGAGTATTTCAAAATTTAAGTGGGAAATCTGGATCAGTTTGATCCTTAAAATCAGGATCACCCTGATCCCACCTCAGAGGTGGATTTGAGGGAGATTACATGTAAAGGTTTGAACAGTTTAGGTGTAACTGCTCCAAAAGTTATTTGTTGAGCCTACATCATGATAGTTGCTTGAGGCTCTTTAATGATGCATGCTGTCAAGAACTTAAAACAATATCTTAAACCCTTTGCCATTCCTCTATAATTTGCTTTTGTTCCGGGGACCCAGGCAATGTACAGTTATGTTGTTAGATGTAATCACCACAAAAGACAAATTAGCTTAACAACCAAGAGCCTGCATACTCATGAATGTTAAAGAATGGGAATGTTGAAATTGTCATTCAGTGTAATAATGCATTTAATGTGTATATGAGCAAGCTGATACTGGGGTTAGAATAGAATTCCAGAACTTTCCTAAATCCCCTTGAATCTACAATATTAGTCTCAGAAGATTTTATGGATACTCACCTTCCTTTTTTTTGAACACCAGCAGACAAATACATGCATACAAAGATAACCCTGCAATTAATCCTCCGATTATTCCTCCAATAATTTCACCAGGTCCTGCAAAGTAAAGAAAATACATTTTTGGCAAACAAGATGGAAAAAGATTGGCGCTCACAAACACACATCCGCTCTTCACTTTTTCTGACCTGGATCTGTTGTAGGCGGTACATATTTTTTGACTGTCCCATTGCTGGATGCCGAGCTCGCTTGATTACTGATGCTACAGGTGTAGACCACATCATCGTCTGTCATCTTCACAGTCAGTTTAGATCCAGACCACTTGCCACCAATGTCATTAGCCCAGGTGTACTCTGTGGAACCATCTGTCTTTCCCTCACAGGTCAGGTTGCAGGTAATATCAATGCACTCCATGGAGATTGTAGGCTTTGGAACTTGCTCTGCCCAAGGAAAGGGACAATACCATACACACACAAACAGAATTATTAAAGAAATGTGATTTAACTCTAGTCTCAAGTTTCATCTGAATGGTGATTTTTAAAGTCTTTAAATTGCTACTTAGTTAAGTATAACTTCACAAGTTTGAATGTAGCCGCAGTGAAGGGCCCTTGCACCTGCTGTCTGCATCTCGTGACATTCTGTCATCAACCAATACACATCTGATGTGTGCGGTAAAGTTCATGAGTCTGAGACATTAGAAGCACATTTTTTTTTCTTGATTCAAGTTTAAAGTTCACCATTTGATAGATCCTAGAGTACTTTAGGTGGTCCCTCATCATAAAAAGGTGATATGTAAATATACTTAGGATGGGCAGTGTTGTATGCAAACGATGTGTTTGAAATACAAAACAGTATTTTGTCCTTTTAATTTGATGAGCCTTAAAAATTGGTTATGGAATTTGCATCAAACTGTATAGTGGTCAGTATTTCCGCATACTGTATTCTAATAATTTTACCAGTATCTTTTGAGAATAGGATGTGGAATAGGATGTGGAGGAGGCAGGAGGGAGCACAGATCCATAGAGGTGCACTATTTAAAGTAACTGTGTGACTGTTACATGAAATGAGTACTCAACTAGTAACTTATGTTGTAAACACCTATTAGGCATATCATTCTACTGAGGAGTCGCACCTTCGGTGCCCGGGCACTGATCATTTTAATAAGGCCTAGGAAAAAAATGTCCTGTAAAATTAGGGTAGGTAGGTAGGTAGGTAGGACAAAGCCCCCGGTAACCGTCTATCCGTGGGTATGGCCACAAGCTCAGAGTCAGAGTAAAGTTTTCCAGTTTTTTTTTTGGTTTATTACAAACTCATTAATTCCATTCCATCAGGCATTCACAAATCTCACAAAGAACATTCTATTTAAACTTCATGTGCTATAGGCTACCTTTATATCCAGCAGCTGATTATGGCAGATTTCACTAGCTTGTGTCGGACGGTCGCTCCAAGTCTGTTTACTAAACGTTATCACCGTCTGTCTGCACGCTCGCGAGGCTCACTCACTTACGACCAAACAGAGCTGTGCGCTTGCGACCATAGACTCAAACAGGCGGGATTGTTAGGTGTGAATTTGACGATCTCAAAATTAAAAAAAATGCGAATAGGGCTAGTTACGCCACTGTCCACAATGAAGTGCACCTGTTGACATTACAAATTGACGGAATAAAATGTTATGAACGTCTCAGTCTTCACATATGACGGAAAAAAACAGCCTGTGTCACTGTGATCTCTCGTCATTTCTGCCGTTCTCATTCTATGCTTGTCAATCTGGGCTTCGTTTCCCGAACGCGCACTTAGCCTAAAAAGCACTTGAAATTGCTCGTAAGAGGATTCCTACGTTGCAGACGGGTTTCCCAACGCCACACTTAGCTTAAGTGTATCTTTCGTTGAGAAGAATTCTACGTGTGGTCAGGACCAGTAGTAACTTCACACTTAGCGATTTAATCCACCAGGGGCGTCGTTCGACCGTCGTTCGGAAGAAAGGGGAATTCAAAAAAAAAAACACGGCTACTTGAAGCGAGGAATATTTTACATTAATAAAGCTATCTACACAACTTTTTATATGTTTATAATGACTCGGTTTGATCTGAAATGTGCTACGCGACCAATGGAGAGTATGTAGGTCTTAACTGAAGCTTTGAAACAGTAGTTTTATGGCACAATTAGCGCTTATGCCACCACTCCATTGGCTTATATGGTAGCATTCTAGCTAGATGGTTGTATACATATATATTTGCAACCATGTTCTTTATTGAAACTTTTTTTAAATCGCTAGTTTCATAGCTCATACAGTCACGCATGACGTACGCTTCAAACCCCTCGACACCTTATCCAGGGGTGTCGTTCGGCCTATTGTAGAAGAAATCCAAACGATGTTTCTGTGTATAGCACATCATGAGAATGTCATTGTTTCACCTGCCTATTCCCATCAAAATAGAAATAATTTGAGTATTTGAAAATAAAGATTAGGCTATACAAAACTAGTGCAGTGCCCGTAGGAATTATGCATTCTGTAGTGTTAGCAGACGTAGGGCTGTTGGGTAGTGTAATGGCAAGACATAATTGCACTCCACATAGGTACAGGTTACACTGAAGTATTGTTGTGATGCATGTTTCCTTTTCATTAAGAAATGTGTTAATGGTAGCCTTTTTGGAGAGTTACCAACAAATAAAGTTTGAGATTATGTAGTGGATGCAGTTGAATATACTGTAGATGTCAACGTTGCTGTCTAAACTATAAACTAAATGTCATAAAGAAAGACATTATTTAAAATGAAGTTATGGTTGAAATAGGATCACTTCTTTATTGTAAGGGTAAGTGTAGGGTAAGAATGGTCATGCAGTTGGACTCAAATGTAGGTTCATTTTATTGAATGTATGTAGCCTACTGTACTGTATGACTTCGATGATGCTAGCTTTGACAGCCCACTCTCAGACAGATCGTAATAAATGTCCTTACAATGGGAACACAGTCTAAATAGGCTACTCTGCTGGAGATGGCGTTACTATCCCCGCCCCGAATTCAGTGCACATTGCACGTTCGATGCACGCATAGGCTAGCTAATTTCACAGCAATTAACGTAAACAGGTTAACCTGACGTAAACAGCTCCTAAGAGCTACTTAAGAACTCGTGCACGTTGCGCTCGTGCACCTGACTTTAAGTTGATGGTTGGGAAACGCACTTAAATAGAAAGTGTTACTTAGTGTACGATGTCGCGAAAATCCACGTAGGCCGTTAAGATACGTCGTTATCGGGAAACGAGGCCCTGTTTTGCTATCCTTGTTAATTTATTTTATCCGTAAAGGTGTTGATGTTGTTCAATTTCATATATTAATTTAAAGTTGCCAAATTTCAAGTCATCCATTCTTCAATACTAGCTGCGACCTTATCTCCAAACCGAAAGTAACGTGTGTACATGCAGAACTCCGCCTTGCGCGATACAGAGAGCAGAGGACACCCCGCGATCATCTAGAGACAAAAATGACATGCCGTTGTGTAAATAAGATAAATAACACAAGGCTTTTTATTTAGTGTAATAAAAGAACAAACCTGTTCTATAGGAAAGGTAACCTTAAATGACTTCCGTTGTGATCTGGGCCTCGTTTCCCGATAACGACGTATTTTAACGGGCTACGTGGATTTTGGCGACATAGTAGACTCAGTAACACTTTCTATTTACGAGCGTTTCCCGAACATCATCTTAAAGTCAGGTGCACGAGCGCCACGTGCACGAGTTCTTAAGTATCTCTTAGGGTGGAGGTCGCCTGTTCATCGATGTCAGACGAGTCGATTTTCTCACTTGTGTATACATGGGTGTCTCGGCTACGTCATCACTGGTTGCATGCGCAATCTTGCGGCAGAAAGAAGCAAGATAACGTTGAAGTGGATGAGAAAGCTGTGGAGGAAGGCAACATGACAGGGAGTTGTTGTGTGGTGAACTGCTCTAACAGAGTTGGTAAGATGTTCAGTATACCTAGGAGGAAGCATCCGTTTGCCAGGAAAAATAAAATATCAAATCAAATCAAATATAGAAAAAGGCTCAACAATGTACAAGGTTACGTTTGGGAATATTTTGAGGGTGTGTGCAAGCATTCATGGCAACAGAATAGGGAACGGTAGGCTAAATAAGTAATAAACAATACATTTAAACTGGGCTTTCTGTATTCATTTGTATTAGGGTAGATGGCTTTCTGCCGCGGATTTGCGCACGCAGCCTTCAATGTTTGTATAGAAGAAACCCATGTATAGGCTCATGAATGAAGTTCCAATATAACAAGTGTCGACATAAGAACAATACCTCAATTAATATATATAGGCTAGCGGGTGCCACCCTCTTGATTGATTTCCAGCCCGGCTCAATGACATGTCAATTTCCTAATATTGCAGCCTAACTACACAGTCAGAAAAGCCATCTCCTCAGTTCAATAACATATTATATTGTATAATCTTTATTTTCAAATACTCAATATTCTTTATTTCTATTTTGATGGGAATAGGCAGGTGAAACAATGACATTCTCATGATGTGCTATACACAGAAACATCGTTTGGATTTCTTTTATAATAGGCCGAACGACGCCCCTGGTGGGTTGTATCGCTAAGTGTGAAGTTACTACTGGTCCTGACCACACGTAGAATTCTTCTCAACGAAGGATAAACTTAAGCTAAGTGCGGCGTCGGGAAACCGCTCTGCAACGTAGGATCCCTCTTACGACCGATTTCAAGTCCTTTTTCGCGTTCGGGAAACGAGGCCCTGGTGCTTTATAGAAAATAAAATTGAGCAAAATTAACTTGACCTTCCAGGGGGGGCGGGGGGTGCCGTTGGGGGGGGCGCTGAGTTCAGAGATATTTTCTTACTATGGTCTTCCGAAGTCCGTAAGAGAAACAGTTAGACATTTTTGGGGGGAAATCGACAGGGAAACGCGGCCCACCCTTAAAAAAAAGTCTAGGGTCGGCAGTTTTTTTTAGGGTCGGTCGGGAAACAGGAAACACAAAAAATAATTTCCTAGGCCTAAACAGATGCACCACATCAGCATCTATAGAGACCTTACATTTTAACACAATCCAATACCAACAATACCATGCAGTCTGACTACATTTGACAGGAAAGACAGTGCAAAGAACTATCACAAACACTATCCATCCATCCACTCATACATACATACAATTATATACCGTATCCCCACATTTAAACATACATAAATGCCATGCTCTGTCTTCATCACACAAGCACCATAGTTTTATTGAAAATATTTTTTTAACAGAAAAAAAACAGTAGCACTCACCAAGTACATTTAAGGTCAGAAACTTTGATGGGTCCTTGTTGTTCACCTCAGCTGAATAAATCCCACTGAAATGTTGCTGGAGTTTTGAGATTGTCAAGGCCCAGGTTTTCATATCCAGTGTAGTGACATCTTTAAATATGCTATAATAGGTCGGTGCATCATCGCCCTTAAACCATTCTGCAGCTTTGTCCTTGTTGTGTTTCCAGATAATGGAGGTGACCTCTTCAGTCACTGGCTCCGCCTGCAACACGATGGACCCTGCGCTCAGGCGAAACACTTTCTCTCCTGAAATGGGAAAAGTGGTAGAGATGATAAAACATATTATTAACACATGCAACAGATTCTTACACCAAGAATTAGGCACATCCAATGGGTAATACATTACGTCTTTTATTTTTCATTTCAGGAAAGTAAACAAAGTGCTGAAACAAAAACATAGTGCTAACAGATCTGACAGAAGTAACATTTGATTGAGTTCTGTAGAGCATAGATATTGCACAGGTCCCCCGCTGGAATGTTATATTTTTCCTGATTGACACTGGCTCACACATAGATAAATATTAACTCCTTTTATTAATGCCATGAGCTGACCTCTTATACCATTTATTTCATTCCAAGTAAAGGCAATGAGGATATGGGTTCCATACTCAAAAATCACAAAGCTGAACTATAAAACATGGCCACTATGGATTCAAGAAACGATGCAGTGTTGTTTTTACCTGAGGTTGACACTGTGGCAACCAATAGCAGTGGAACAAACACTTGAAAAAGCAGCATAGCTCCTCCCATGCCAACAGCCATGCTGCAGCCACGCTGCAATAGAAAAGAAACACAGAAAAAGCTCAAATAAATTCATCATGACCTCGCTTTCTGTAACCACTTAGTTGGGGCTGGAAGAGTGTAGTGTGATCGCTGCTCCCTAGTTCATGGTTTAAAGCAGCAATAAGGAGTTCTGTTCCAAAACTAGCAAGCTAAGTACCTAAAAGACATGCAAACAACTGGCAAACACCACCAACAGCCCAGTTGACACTGATATAAGCTTGCCAACACGCTTACTGGTGTCTTTTGGCAGTATGTGAAAGCTTTTCTTTTTCATTTTTGCAGGGTATTCCAGCCTGGTACACAGAACTACATAGGACATATCCTGGATGGCTAGTGGGAAAGACACAGGGTGTTTATTAGGGGTGGGAAACTCTTGGCACCTCACGATTCGATTCGAAATCGATTCAGAGGTCAACAATCAATTTTAAATCGATTTTGTAATTTTTTTTTTTTTTTTTACCACATCCATTTTATGTTGAAATGCAAGCTGCATCGACTATTGCATTGCTCATAGAAAGTCAAAAATGTGACCATTAAAAGCTTTTTCTCTAATAAAGCAAATAGAGAAGGTAATTCATCTGTTGATTTTCTTTAATTATCAAACACAAAGTAGGAAGTGATTTTAGACTCTGAGTGGCAAACTCAAATGATTCAATAGTCGAAATGCATCAATAAACGTTTCGAATTGATAATCGATAATTGCATTTCAACATAAAATGGATGTGTAAAAAAAACGATTATCAATTTTAAACCGATAAAACGATTAACAATCCATTTCGACTTGTAAAACAATCGAGTTTGCAACTCAGAGTCTTTCTACACTTCCTACTTTGTGTTTTCATTTCAACATAAAATGGATGTGTAAAAAAAAAAAAAAAAAACGTTTTTTTTTTTTTTTTAATTACAAAATCGATAATGAACTTTTCTGAATTGAGAGAGAATCGTTTTAGAGAGAATCGAGAAAAATCGAATAATCTATTGTTTCCCCCACACCTAGTGTTTTTCTTTCCTTCACATGGTCATATGCTATCAAAATGATAATTCAATACATATCTGTCTTTGCCTACTATCCACTTTGCTATTCAACACATTTGTCAGATCCATTAATAATGAATGTGCTACAACGGAACAATGACGTTGCTAAGATTACAAGGAGGTTTCAGAGAGACACATTCCATTACCAGTGAGGTATAAACCATAAAATGTAGTCATTTAGCAGAGGCTTTTATCCAAAGCGACATACAAGGATGTAATCTGTCTCCTCTCAGCTCATCTGTCTCATGTCCTCCTCATCTGTCTCCTCCTCTCTCCTCATCTGTCTCCTCCTCTCTCCTCATCTGTCTCCTCCTATCTTCTCATCTGTCTCCTCCTCTCTCCTCCTCGCTGCTCGTCTGTCTCATGTCCTCCTCATCTGTCTCCTCCTCTCTCCTCATCTGTCTCCTCTGTAACACCCACCAACGTAATAACTTCCCACCAACGTAATAACCCTGCCAACGTAATAAAAAAGTGTGCATTTTAGACGTAATAGCCCGGCCAACGTAATCATTTCCTGCCAACGTAATAATTCTTGCCTCCTGCCAACGTAATACACAGCTTCCTGCCAACGTAATAAGTATTACATTGGCAGGAAATTATTACATTGGTGGGAAGTGTAACACCCACCAACGTAATAACTTCCCACCAACGTAATAACCCTGCCAACGTAATAAAAAAGTGTGCATTTTAGACGTAATAGCCCGGCCAACATAATAATTTCCTGCCAACGTAATAATTCTTGCCTCCTGCCAACGTAATACACAGCTTCCTGCCAACGTAATAAGTATAACATTGGCAGGAAATTATTACGTTGGTGGGAAGTGTAACACCCACCAATGTAATAACTTCCCACCAACATAATAACCCTGCCAACATAATAAAAACGTGTGCATTTCAGATGTAATAGCTTGACCAAGCTTGAGAAGTCTTACATTTTGTTACATTTTGTCCCACCAATGTAATAAATTTGATCATTTGCTTTATAGATTCCACTGGGCAGTAAGCTCTTATTTGTATTGAAGACTTTGTTCCCAATGACATTCTCATCTCTTGTCTGACACATTTAACTATACAGTTTTGAACAATAATACAAAGAAATAGTGATGGCAACAAAGTTAACTTAGATGGCAACAAAGTCTACATGCAAATGCAACCCTAATTCAGGGCCCTGTTTCTCGACAGGTTAGTTGCTAACTAAGTTAGCAACTTACTTGGTTGCAATGCAATTTCCCATTGGCAACTTACTAAGTTGCTACTTAGTTAGCAACTAACCTGTCGAGAAACAGGGCCCAGTTAATGAATAAAAGTATTTTGATTCGTTTGTGCGTCGTTTGTGCACGATTGTGCAGGCAAAATGAGCGTTTGTGCACAAACCGTCTTTAAGATATTTAACTTTTAGGACTTAACATAAATAAAATGATAAAAAACCAAACAGTGACATACAAATGGTTTGTGCACAAACATTAATTTTACCCACACACACATGCACAAACAATTCCAAGCATTTTTGAGTCATTTGGATGTTGACGGGGTGCTGCGTCACCTACTTCCAAAAAATTAAAAGTTAAATTATATAAAAATGGTTTGTGCACAAACGTTAATTTTGCCTGCACAATCGTGCACAAACGATTCCAACCATTTTCGAGTCATTTGGATGTTGAGGGGGTGCTGAGTAGCCTATGGTCAATTAAGGTCACAAAGTTAAATAGGCCATCTTAAAGACGGTTTGTGCAAAAACGCTCATTTTGCCTGCACAATCGAAGGCCTACCAGAAAACAGTGGAAAAGAGGCATATATCTGTACGGTTAAATGTGTCAGATAAGAGATGAGAATCCTGACATGTCTTTGCCCCTTCAATACAAATAAAAACTTACTACCCAGTGGAATCTATTAAGCAAATGATCAAATGTATTACATTGGTGGGACAAAATGTAACAAAATATAAGACTTCTCAAGCTTGGCCGGACCATAACATCTGAAATGCACACTTTTTTTTATAACGTTGGCAGGATTTTTACGTTGGTGGGAAGTTATTACGTTGGTGGGTGTTACACTTCCCACCAACGTAATCATTTCCTACCAACGTAATAAGTATTACGCTGGCAGGAAGCTGTGTATTACGTTGGCAGGAGGCAAGAATTATTACGTTGGCAGGAAATTATTACGTTGGCCGGGCTATTACGTCTGAAATGCACACTTTTTTATTACGTTGGCAGGGTTATTACGTTGGTGGGAAGTTATTACGTTGGTGGGTGTTACACTCCTCCTCTCTCCTCATCTGTCTCATGTCCTCCTCTCTCCTCATCTGTCTCATGTCCTATCTCCTCATCTGTCTCATGTCCTCCTCTCTCTTCATCTACCTCCTCCTCTCTCCTCATCTGTGTCATGTCCTCCTCTCTCCTCATCTGTCTCCTCCTCATTCCTCATCTGTCTCCTCCTCTCTCCTCATCTGTCTCCTCCTCTCTCCTCATCTGTCTCATGTCCTCCTCTCTCCTCGTCTGTCTCATGTCCTCCTCATCTGTCTCATGTCCTCTCTCCTCATCTGTCTCCTCTCTGCTCATCTGTCTCATGTCCTCCTCATCTGTCTCCTCTTCTCTCCTCATCTGTCTCCTCCTCTCTCCTCATCTGTCTCACGTCCTCCTCTCTCCTCATCTGTCTCCTCCTATCTTCTCATCTGTCTCCTCCTCTCTCCTCATCTGTCTCCTCCTATCTCCTCCTCTCTGCTCGTCTGTCTCATGTCCTCCTCATCTGTCTCCTCCTCTCTCCTCATCTGTCTCACGTCCTCCTCTCTCCTCATCTGTCTCCTCCTCTCTGCTCATCTCTCTCATGTCCTCCTCATCTGTCTCCTCCTCTCTCCTCATCTGTCTTCTCCTCTCTCCTCATCTGTCTCACGTCCTCCCCTCTCCTCATCTATCTCGTCCTCTCTCCTCATCTGTCTCATGTCCTCCTCTCTCCTCATCAGTCTCCTCCTCTCTCCTCATCTGTCTCCTCCTATCTCCTCCTCTCTCCTCATCTATCTCCTCCTCTCTCCTCATCTGTCTCCTCCTCTCTCCTCATCTATCTCCTCCTCTCTCCTCATCTGCCTCATGTCCTCCTCTCTCCTTATCTGTCTCCTCCTATCTCCTCATCTGTCTCCTATCTCCTCATCTGTCTCCTCCTCTCTCCTCATCTGTCTCATGTCCTCCTCTCTCCTCATCTGTCTCCTCCTCTCTCCTCATCTGTCTCCTCCTCTCTCCTCATCTGTCTCCTATCTCCTCATCTGTCTCCTCCTCTCTCCTCATCTGTCTCATGTCCTCCTCTCTCCTCATCTGTCTCATGTCCTCCTCTCTCCTCATCTGTCTCATGTCCTCCTCTCTCCTCATCTGTCTCCTCCTATCTCCTCCTCTCTCCTCATCTATCTCCTCCTCTCTCCTCATCTGTCTCCTCCTCTCTCCTTATCTTTCTCATGTCCTCCTCTCTCCTAATCTGTCTCATGTCCTCCTCTCTCCTCATCTGTATCCTCCTCTCTCCTCATCTGTCTCCTCCTATCTCCTCATCTGTCTCCTCCTCTCTCCTCATCTGTCTCATGTCCTCCTCTCTCCTCGTCTGTCTCCTCCTCTCTCCTCATCTGTCTCCTCCTATCTCCTCCTCTCTCCTCATCTATCTCCTCCTCTCTCCTCATCTGTCTCCTCCTCCTCCTCCTCAATAATATTTCAATAACTGATCTACCGCTCTCTGACCATCATTGTATACTTTTTGATGTGGAAATCATCTTACCAAAAACCACAAAAGAATTCTTAGTCCATAAAAGACATCTAGACGATGAAGCTACGGAGAGATTTTCTGAGCAGATTGCTCTATATGAGCCAACTAGTCATGACTGCTCTCTAAATGAAATGGTAGAAAACCTAAATGATGCATTATCATCTGTGTTAGACTCTGTAGCCCCACTTAAAACTAAAAAGAAGTTTACAAGTAGGACCTCCCCATGGCTAAAAAATAAAAATGTTAGTGAAATAAAAAGAAAATGTCGCATAGCAGAGAGAAAATGGAGAAAAACAAAGACCACTATCCACCACGGTATCTACAAAGATGCACTAACTACCTATAACAAAACCATCCGTCTAGCAAGGAAAGGTTATTTTTCCTACATTATTACAGAAAATGCCGGAAATTCCAGAGTTCTGTTCTCCACCATTGACCAGCTGCTAAACACTGTCCCTGCCCCCCCACTATCCTCAGCAGCTAAATGCGAAGAGTTTGCTCAGTTCTTCAAGAACAAAATAACATCGATCAGATCTAGTATCACTACTACTGGAGGTGAAATTGACATCAGTAGATCTTGCAACTTAACTATGAGCACTTTCACATGTATCACACTAAGTGAACTCTCTAAAATCATCATCGAATGTAAATCTACAACCTCAGATATTGATCCCATTCCCACTGCATTCTTTAAGCGAGTGTTTGATAGTGTCTCAGGTCCGGTCCTTGACATCATAAACACATCCCTTAGAACTGGCGTTTTCCCAGATGCCTTCAAAACAGCTGTTGTAAGGCCCCTATTAAAGAAACCCAAATTGGATACCAGTACACTAGCAAGCTATAGACCCATATCCAATATTCCATTTATTAGTAAAGTCCTGGAAAAGATAGTATTAGTCCAAATAAATTCCTATCTGGAAGAAAATAACATCTTGGAAGTCTTTCAGTCAGGTTTCAGAAAATATCACAGTACTGAAACCGCTCTCACCAAAATAATTAGCGACCTCAGACAAAACTCTGATGCAAATAAAGTTTCTATCCTTATCCTGTTAGATCTTACTGCAGCATTTGATACCATTGATCATGACATCCTAATCAATAGACTTGAAAATCTTATTGGGTTCTCTGAGTGTGTATTGAACTGGATCAAAACATATATTAGAGGAAGGAAGTTTTATGTCAGTCTAGGAGACCATATGTCCGAGAAACATGAAAGCTGCTACGGGGTTGCACAAGGGAGCTGTTTAGGTCCATTGCTCTTTTCTCTTTATATGTTACCACTCAGTGACATCATCAGAGAACATAGTATAGATTTTCATAGCTATGCGGATGACACACAATTGTATATTTCCGCTGAGCCAAATGATGCAACAGCAATAAACTCCATTACCAACTGTTTATTGGCAATAAACAAATGGATGAACAATAACTTTCTAAAACTCAATGAGGACAAAACTGAAGTCCTACTTATCGGCCCTAAATTAAAAAGAGAGATGCTCACCAAGAATCTAGGAGGTTTATCCCGGTGGATTAAACCTGAGGTGGTTAGTCTTGGTGTCACCCTGGACTCAGATTTGAATTTCAACTCCCACATTAACAAAGTCACCAAAACCGCTTTCTTTCACCTCAGGAACATAGCAAAGGTACGATCATTCTTAAACCAAAATGATGCCGAGAAGCTTATTCATGCTTTCATATCGAGCCGGCTAGACTACTGTAATTCACTTTTTACTGGTCTTCCCAAGAAAACAACTGTAAGACTCCAGCTCATTCAAAATTCTGCAGCTAGACTATTAACCAAAACTAAAAGGAGAGAACACATTAGTCCTGTCCTAGCTACTTTACACTGGCTTCCTGTTACCTTTAGAATTGACTTTAAGGTCCTCCTCCTCACATGCAAAGCTCTAAATGGACAAGGACCTAGCTACATTGCTAACTCTCTTACTAACTACACACCAGCTAGAACACTGCGATCATCAGATACAGGTCTGTTACAGGTCACCAGAAGCAGTCATAAGAAGATTGGAGATGCAGCCTTTGTCAACTACGCCCCAAAATTATGGAACACATTACCCGTTAATATTAGGGAAGCAAACACGCTAGACACCATCAAAAGGCAGCTTAAAACCTATCTTTTTACCAAAGCATTTTATTAATTTTATCTGGCACTTTTTATTTCTCTGTTCTCTTTGAAACTGTTTTAAGGGTTTTATGACTTTTATTACTTTTACTATTTCTCTGTAAAACTGTTTTGAGGGTACCATGGCACTGTCGGAAACCATATTGTGGCTCTATATATCACATATTATTCTCAGAGATATTTCCATAACAAATGTTCTAGTCCCCTAGGTGCAGTCACCTTCCTTAAGCCTGTAAAAGAGAGCTAGTGTCTCTCCCGAAGCCCTGAAGTGCGTTCGGTGGAAGAAGACGAAGAGGCCTCTGAAGGAAGGGTATAGAAGGAAGGGTGGCCTTTGGCCGGGGAAACATAGCTAGGGAAAATATTTAACAGGGTAGGTCGGAATCTATGGAGCAGCACTATGGTTTCGACTGCGCTAAATACCAGGCAGAAGGGTTTTATTACTTTTATTATGATTTTAATATTTTAAGCCTATCGGAACATCAGGTTCTGATACGATGTTGACCAATATTTTATTGCTCCTGCTGCTTGCTCTTATTGATTTTATGTAAAGCACTTTGAATTGCAACTCCTGTACGAAATGTGCTATATAAATAAAGTCTTACTTACTTACTCCTCTCTCCTCATCTGTCTCATGTCCTCCTCTCTCCTCATCTGTCTCCTCCTATCTCCTCCTCTCTGCTCATCTGTCTCATGTCATCCTCATCTGTCTCCTCCTCTCTCCTCATCTGTCTTCTCCTCTCTCCTCATCTGTCTCACGTCCACCTCTCTCCTCCTCTCTCCTCATCTGTCTCATGTCCTCCTCTCTCCTCATCAGTCTCCTCCTCTTTCCTCATCTGTCTCCTCCTATCTCCTCCTCTCTCCTCATCTATCTCCTCCTCTCTCCTCATCTGTCTCCTCCTATCTCCTCCCCTCTCCTCATCTGTCTCCTAAACTCTCCTCATCTGTCTCATGTCCTCCTCTCTCCTCATCTGTATCCTCCTCTCTCCTCATCTGTCTCATGTCCTCCTCTCTCTTCATCTGTCTCCTCCTCTCTCCTCATCTGTCTCATGTCCTCCTCATCTCTCTCCTCCTCTCTCCTCATCTGTCTCCTCCTCTCTCCTCATCTGTCTCCTCCTCTCTCCTCGTCTGTCTCTTCCTCTCTCCTCATCTTTCTCATGTCCTCCTCATCTGTCTCCTCCTCTCTCCTCATCTGTCTCATGTCCTCTCTCTCCTCATCTGTCTCCTCCTCTCTCCACTTCATGCTCTTCTCCTCTGTCATGTCCATCCTCCTCTCCAATCTCCCCCACTGTCCTCTGACATTGGACCCAGTGAACCCAAAATGTAGTCTCAACATTATTAGATGGATGTACTGATGTATTATTTTTTTTAAATCCAAAGGCTTATAGTATTCCAAATCTCATAGTATCTTAAAACAAAAAACACATTTAGTAGGCTGCCCTAGTCCTTGCAAGTAACGATATATTCTATTTATTGCGGACAGGGATTTATGAATAAAATATTTGAAGGAGAAAATATGCTACCCTGTGTCCCTTCCAGGGCACATTTAAGTAGGCGCAGACTTATGTTGTAACATGTCATCAACATGATAATAGCAACTAGACGTACAGCATGAATTGATGGATTTAGATGGATTATGGGCCCTATGACTCCCAGCGTGCACAGCAAGAAGCAACTCACAGACCAACCACCCTGTGCTTACGTAGCAGATCCTGTAGATTGCCCACATGAGTCAGACCATATCAACACACACAAGATCTATTTATGTATTTTAATTGCCAACAAAAAGAACATTTAACATTTTTTGTGTGTGTTTTTGGGTCCAAATTTTCAGTAGGGACAAAAAACGATCTAATGCGGTTCAGTGTTGAGTTTGGAGTTAGTTACGGTGGCCATCAGTTGTCATAAAAACGCAACAGGCCCAGTGTTATGGTTTGTTGGTTTTTTGGCTACTGTAGAAACATGAAAGAGCTGCAACATGAAGCTGTAGCATATATCTACAGTAGCCCACCAAGGGTCACCTCCTAGCTAATAGGAATAGAATATGAGTCTCTGCATGGTTTGAATGTGCTTTAAAAATACATTTTACTTGACTTGACTTTACTTGACAGTGCTGAGTGTGGTAACCTATGGCTTAACTTAGCAAGGGACTGATTCATTAAAGTAAGTTTGAGATCATTTTGGTGGTAAACCGGCTTGTAATATGGAGAATGGCACTTGTGCCACTGCCACAGCACACCTGATGCACCTGGTATTGCACTATGTAACTTTGGGGTACAGGGTGCGAGACCTCTTGCGAGAACTATTTAATGTTTTATGGCACCACCTCACCCAACAACAACTACATCCTTGCGTTAGATATAAGTGGAAGCTTGTCATCCCTGTCTCATAGAGATTTGTAGTTTTTCCAGATGCTCAGTCATCGACCTGTCCTGTCTCAAGCTAACACCCAAATAAATGAATCTTATGTCGAAACGTGTGATCAGTCTTCGTCAATCTCATGCCAATAAGCACTGAAAATGTGCAACCTTGAAAACCTAACTTAGTTAGCTTGAAATCAATTACAATGTTCAATTTATATTGATCATGTTGCCAGCAGCATTTTATTAGATTAAACATTCAAATGCTATAAAAACAGTGTATATGGTTTGAAAACACCCAGCAGTATTTCAGTAAAATTAAAATGTCTCATCCTTATTGTGTTATTCTTTGGGATAAATTGTTAATTTTAAACATTTGCGTTATTTTGCAAAGAAACCGTTCAGTTATTTCCATACAAATGCAAGGACTTTTGCCATGCCTGCCTGCTGCCTTTATAATATATTGCGTAATGATGAAATAACAACATAAATATTCGGCTTATGTTAGATTTCATGAAAAACCCTAGGTTACAAGCTGGATAAATTAGTTTTCTACACTCTGCTGGCTCCATCGCAATCAATGTATGGATTGGAGAGAAATAGTCGAAGCCTTGCGCCGAAGTTCAATCTTTTCTTGAACCAGCAATTAGACGAGGCTTCGATAGTCACTGTCGCTGCCAAATGTGAGTCCGCTGCCTGATGTGAGTCCGCCGCTGCCTGATGTGAGTCCGCATGCGCAAACACAAACGGTTTACGGCAGAAGGCTCAGGAGCAAACTATCCAAGACGTGCATGCTCATACATGGTTTAATATCAACGTATCTGGCTTCTCTTAACGCATAATGTAGGTTTATTTAACGTAGTGTTTTATAATTTTGTCAACGGTTTACAGCATAAGGCTCAGTGTCAACATATGGGGCTATGTTGTATTACTGTTACTAGTAGGCTAATGAATGCACAGCTTAACTAATTATTCAATAAACATGAAGCTTAACATCATAAACCTTGGTGGATTCCAAACGTAAACCAATGCGCTTGTCATTCCACTTCATGCTGTAGCCTACACCACCAGCATTACCTGGCTCGTTGTACTACAATAGTGTCGCAAAGTTTGCGCATGCGTCCTCACATCAGGCGGCAACAGTCACGACGCGAACGTCAAGACGTAATTTCCCCTAATCGAGACAGAGCTTCAACGGGAAGTTCTTCAACTTTTTGATACAATAAGCTTCGAAGACTCGGTTACAAGGGTAAACCCACGACCACTCCCTATGGAGATATGAAGAGCCGTTATTTAAGCGAACAAAAACTCAGCGAAACATGATTACCGGTGATAATACACAAATGAAAACATAATTATGAATACTATTCCATTTCTGCTGACAGATCTCCTTAAATCCTACACAGTGTAGCCTACCTCTAAGCATAGCCCTGAGTATTTTCAACCTGGAAACGGGTTTATTTATAGCAAAACAACAGACAAGACGGTTTAACCGCGTGAATTCTAACCTGCATGGTCTGAAGGAGGGACGAGTAGCATAAACAAACACCACATATTAAGTCATCATTTCAATTAGCTAACTAGCTAGCTTACTAACTTAAGCGACGTCGGTAATGTAACAGACAGGGCCGGTAAAAAAGGGCATGGATTTTTCTGACTTTCACTCCACCACTGGCTAAAGCCCTATTCATTACTGGGCCTTCGTCCTCTCAGAAGCAGGGAAATTCAGTCCACACCTCCGTCATCAGATATGAAGCCGTAACACTACATTTCACTTAGGCCTACGCCACTGCGGGCATGTTGCATATCACACAGCCAGCGGCGCAACGCCTATTCTCCCTACCCAACACTTTCTGTTAATTAAGGTAGGCTACATGAGACAGGAGAATAAGGCATACATGTCCTCCCATTGTAGTATCACCTATGCTTGTTCTTTAAATTAGGCCGTTAATAAGGCCATATTCGTTGTACAACTCAATTGTCTGGGGGGAAAGCTCATACGCGAAAACCGAGTTAGCTGCTACAGGGTGGGGTTTCCCAAACATTTGTGTAGTAAGCCGAAAGGAACTAAACTTTTTGTACCGAGAACGTAATAGACGTTAACAGCGCCTTACCTGAAACGTGTTGAACCGAAAAAAAATAAATAAAGATAACAGCTCAGGAATGAATATGCGAACTCCTCTCAGAAGTCACGAATCCTTTACCGACCAGGCCGAATAAGAACGAAACCGAAAGTAACAAAAATGCCCTCCCGTCTTCTTCGGGGAGACACAATGGCAGGATGTGTCCGCCCTCTAGTGTCTTTCCCAAATAGTTGCACAAAAATATATATAGACGGGAGGTTAGATCTTGCATGTCAACCTAACACGACAAAATTGATCGCGCTCAAAGTTGATAAAGGTACAAGTAGGCAATTATGGATGGACATATTTATCAACTTTTTCACATCGATTATCTAGGCACACTTAAACTATACTAAACAATTTTCTACATTTAAACTTTGCAGTCTTGTTTAAACAGCATCCAATGGTAACACTGTCAGTCTGAAGGTAAACTGGAGGCCTACCTTTATTCCGAAAAAATGCAAAGTAGGCTACATTAGAATCCTCAGACGCCTCTGAATAACATATTCTTACAACCTGTCCTCCATAAGAAAATAGATTATGCAAACACTGTTGATTCATGGTGCATGGACTATCCAATGTAAACTTGTGTCAGAGCTACATCTTAACATGTATGACAAAAAAGATACCCAATTCCTACTTTTTTTTTATTCAGTTGTCATGAGCATGCCACATCCACTGAACTGAAAAGCAAAGATTCTCCGTTGTCTAATTATTGTCCACATAGAGCATGCAGGAATAATACAGAACATTCCATTCCAAGCCATTTAGCTAATTCCATTATTATGTTATTTAAAGGAGGATATTATGAAAAATAGCCAAAATTATCTGGCATGTCTACCCACACAAAAACGCTGGAAAAAACAACCCAGGCAGTTTGTTATGATTTCTCTGTGTCATAAACGATACACTTAATACAGCACGTTCAATCCCACAAAGCCATTTTCTCCTATTATTATTACTAAAGCTCCTATTATTATGTTCTTATGGCAAGATTGTCCTTTCACATTCAGACCTACTGAACTGCTCTATGTACAGATTCCGCAGTGGGAAATGTGCTTCATGTTTTGTAAATGTCCTGTTATGTGTTTTATGGTGATGATGTTAAACATTTGTGAATTGTTATGTTTGTTTTCCAAAAACGTCAATAAAAAAATGCATCCCTAAGACTAGCTCACTTGTCAACGAGAGAAAGCCCAGACCGACTCTTTTTGTGTCTCTTGCTTGGTTACGCTCTCTTTTTCTACTCTTATCCTCCAACAACATCTTCCTCGGTTTCTGTGTGGCCTCTGCCATGCTGTCCATACAGAGAATACTGCGCCAACTTCCTCTTATAGCTAACAGGAGGGTCTAGTCTACAAGGCATGTAACTGTGTAAATGTGTACAAGGTTCATTGAACATGGAGCATTTTCATGCTCACTCCTTTCTCCCTGTAGTGGCCCTTCCACAGGCATTCTGTTTATGTAGAAAATGCATTACTGGCTGATGTAAAAACAGGAATGTCTCACAAATCATGTTTAATGCCTTTTTTTAAACCGAACGATTACAATACAGACAATACTGTAAACATATACAAACATACATCTGACATTTGGCACTGATACGCAGTACACCAGCAGCAGTTCATTTCAGTCTCCTTTAAATTAAAAGCTTCATAATAATTCATCCTGAAGACAGACCTGTTAAACGCAGCAAGTGGGAAAACATTAATAACTCAAACTTCTTCCTGTGCAGAATTATTAATTAATTTGATTCATTAATTAATACTTTAATATTAGTTGATTATTGATTATTAATTATTCGATTATTCATTAATTATTGATTAAGGCACTGAAACAGATTTTACCATGATCATTACGTTTACTCATTTGGCAGATGCTTTTACGCTCAGGCTTCAGGACAGTAGGAGACCTTGGAGTAAACAGGGAGTAATACACAAAGACAGTGTGAGAGTGATAATGATAAAGTAAAAGAGTGATAGGAATGACAGTGATAGTGTTGTATTGACAGAGATTGAAAGAGGTTGAAAGAGTGACAACAAGCTGTTTCTGCTGCTGATTAGTTTGACTTATTAGCAGCTAGCTAGCTGGTGATCAGGAGAATGATCAGTCCACATCCTTATCCTCTAATCCTAAATTAGACTTGTTTTGATTTTTATTAAGAACAGCTTTGGGAGACCAAAATGTTTCATGTGTCTTCAGGTGCTAGTGAACAAAGCCATGAAGCCAGCTTAGCTAAAGTGACATCTCATTATAAAGCACCCAGACAATAAGGGTTTACGATTATGAGGAGGTATTTGCAAAATGTTCTCCCCTATGAAGTGAACCTACAGTATGACATTTATTTTGAAACATACTAATGTATTTAAACTTTGTATAATAACATTCACTGCGACACTAGATACAGAACAACACCAGAACAACAAATGACCATGTTTTGTCTTTACACACAAAGTGAAAGAAAGTATTTTACAGTAGTGTCCTGTGGGGATTCATTTTCAGCTTGTCAGCATAGTTACGCCACTGTTCAAGTCAGCTTGAAGAGCAGCTGATAGTACCAACAGATACAGTTTCTAAACGCTACTCAGTACTGTGTTAGCTGAAAACAGCAGCATGATCTTTGGAAAGCACCTAGATAACCTTCTTATACAAAAAGGGTGAGTTGACATCATCTGGGGTTTCCCCATTGTCCACGACCACCTCAGAGGTCTCAGGCGTTGGCACTTCCTCTTGTATAAAGATATATTAAAGGATACATTATGTTAACCAGATAGTGAAAATGTGTACTTGAATAATAGTATTGTGGAATCTATTTTATGTTTAGATGAACATGGATTAACTCATCTGTATGAAAGTCTCACTTAGGGAAGGCAGACTAGTTGGGAAAACAGTGACTTAGCCATAGAAATGATTCACTGATGTTAGAGGGAGCAATAAAGTTACTACACAGGCACATTCCAAGAAAGGAGGGGGTCTGACAGGACCCCTGGGGGAGTCTGTCACGACACACACACCTAGGAGGTCTCAGAGGAGTTGGAGAAGAGGGAATAGTTAATTCTGGTTGGTTTTGGCAAACAGCCAGATAGAACACACCCCACAATTTACAGGCCTTAAAATGGCCTGCAGACTATTCATACAATGAGATCGAGCTAATCCATGGACCATCTCCTTATTGTAGCTTATTACAGTGCATGAAATGCCCTGTATTGTTATTCCTAGGCTTCTTCTTCTTCTTCTTCTTCTTCTTCTTCTTCTTCTTATTCTTGTTACCTTTTTCTGCGATTAATTCAGCCCGAACCACTTAACGTAGAAACTTCATTCAAACTTTGTCGCGTAGGTCTTGTAAACGACACTTATGCTATGTATTTTTCACTTTTCTAAACTTTATACTTTTTAAGATATTAAAGAAAAACGAATATAAATTTCTCCCATTGACTTACATTGGGCCATTATGACATCATAATAGGGTCTTTAAACTGGCTTGCACCTGTGCTTTACTGACACCTGTGCCAAATCAAAGGAACCTCCTCTCTCTCTGTCCCTCTCAATTTAACTGTAACTAGGAACATTAAGACACCATCCATTCTTTATTTTTTTTCTCTCCATCTGTCCATCTTTCTCTCTCAGTCAACTTTCTCTCACCCTCAATCTCTCTTCTTCACTCCATTTTTATCTCCTTTTTTCAATATTTTCACTCTCTCTTTATCTCTTCATCCAGAGCCACTCTTGTTCACTCTTCTTTCCTTCTTCCACTCTTTTTTCCTTTCTTATTTTCTTCTTCCATTTTTCTTTCCTTCTTCCACTCTTCTTGCCTTTCTTTTTTCCTTCATCCACTCTTCTTTCCTTTCTTCACTCTTCTTTCCTTCTTACACTCTTCTTTCCTTTATTCTTTCCTTCTTTCACTCTTCTTTCTTTTCTTATTTCCTTCTTCCACTCTTCTTTCATTATTTCACTCTTCTTTCTTTTCTTCTTTCCTTCTTCCACTTTTCTTTCCTTTCTTCACTCTTTTTTCTTTTCTTCTTTCCTTCTTTCACTCTTCTTTCCTTTCTTCTTTCCTTCCACTCTTCTCTCCTTTCTTCACTCTTCTTTCCTTTTGTCTTTCCTTCTTCCACTCTTCTTTCCTTTCTTCTTTCCTTCTTTCACTCTTCTTTCTTTTCTTCTTCCTTTCTTAACCTTTGCATTTCATGCACTGGTATTTCCTTCAGGAAATGCATTTTCTAGTTACAGTGCATGAAATGCCCTGTATTGTTATTCCTAGGCTTCTTCTTCTTCTTCTTCTTCTTCTTCTTCTTCTTCTTCTTCTTCTTCTTCTTATTCTTGTTACCTTTTTCTGCGATTAATTCAGCCCGAACCACTTAACGTAGAAACTTCATTCAAACTTTGTCGCGTAGGTCTTGTAAACGACACTTATGCTATGTATTTTTCACTTTTCTAAACTTTATACTTTTTAAGATATTAAAGAAAAACGAATATAAATTTCTCCCATTGACTTACATTGGGCCATTATGACATCATAATAGGGTCTTTAAACTGGCTTGCACCTGTGCTTTACTCTGCCGTGCTAAGGCAAAAGACCGTAACTTCAAGTTTGGTCAAAAATGAGTTTTTGACGTATTTGTAAAATATCAGCAGTAATTAAACACATGTACTGATATTAAATGTACTACTAACATGCCATTATCAAATTAAAGCCAGTGACATCAGTATTTTGGTTGATTTCACGATGTATAGGCTACCGACAGTTAGCATACCAAGCTAGGTAGCATTACCATTAGAATTGCATGGCAGATATGCTAAGCTATCGGGCTATTCCCCGACCCAGTGCCTGTGGCTAGTCCGAAAAAGGTGCATCTAAATCGGGTAACTTCGCTTGGCGAGCGGGGGCATGTGGAGGGGGGAAATGGGCCTCATTCTCTATCGTTCTCTCTCTCTCTCTCTCTCTCTCTCTCACACACACACACACACACACACACACACACACACACACACACACACACCCCAATGGACTGACATAGATGTTTTATGTGTTTCATGTGACAATTCAAGTTCATTGTTTTATGTGCTTAATGTGATAATTCAATGGTGTGTGTGTGTGTGTGTGTGTGTGTGTGTGATAATCATTGTATTGGTAATTGTGATAAATGAACTAGTATTACTACTGATTAATTAATAGGGTCATTATTCCATTGTTATCATACCACTGAGCTTTAACTTAAGCAATAAGCCCCAAGAGGCCGTGCTTTGCGCTGATTTTAGAACAGGTAAGGGAGTTGTTAGGCACGACACGAAGCGGAGTGCCGTTAAACCTCCTTACCTGTTCTAAAATCAGCGCAAAGCACGGACTCACGGGGCTTATTGCTTTTCTAAACCTGTTACTACACATATTTGATATGGTTTCATAAATAAAGACAATTCAATTTAAGAAACAATAGTTTAATGATAAACCGTCATTCTTCCGCCACTAAATAGAAGTTACTGCCTTCTGCCTTAGTATGCTTCACTGACACCTGTGCCAAATCCAAAGAACCTCTTCTCTCTCTGTCCCTCTCAATTTAACTGTAACTAGGAACATTAAGACACCATCCATTCTCTATTTTTTTTTCTCTCCATCTCTCCATCTTTCTCTCTGTCAACTTTCTCTCACACTCAATCTCTCTTCTTCACTCCATTTTTATCTCCTTTTTTCAATATTTTCACTCTCTCTTTATCTCTTCATCCAGAGCCACTCTTGTTCACTCTTCTTTCCTTCTTCCACTCTTCTTTCCTTTCTTATTTTCTTCTTCCATTTTTCTTTCCTTCTTCCACTCTTCTTGCCTTTCTTTTTTCCTTCATCCACTCTTCTTTCCTTCTTCCACTTTTCTTTCCTTTCTTCACTCTTCTTTCCTTCTTACACTCTTCTTTCCTTTCTTCTTTCCTTCTTTCACTCTTCTTTCTTTCCTTATTTCCTTCTTCCACTCTTCTTTCCTTCCTTCACTCTTCTTTCCTTTCTTCTTTCATTATTTCACTCTTCTTTCTTTTCTTCTTTCCTTCTTCCACTCTTCTTTCCTTTCTTCACTCTTCTTTCTTTTCTTCTTTCCTTCTTTCACTCTTCTTTCCTTTCTTCTTTCCCTCTTCCACTCTTCTCTCCTTTCTTCACTCTTCTTTCCTTTTGTCTTTCCTTCTTCCACTCTTCTTGCCTTTCTTTTTTCCTTCATCCACTCTTCTTTCCTTCTTCCACTTTTCTTTCCTTTCTTCACTCTTCTTTCCTTCTTACACTCTTCTTTCCTTTCTTCTTTCCTTCTTTCACTCTTCTTTCTTTTCTTCTTCCTTTCTTAACCTTTGCATTTCATGCACTGGTATTTCCTTCAGGAAATGCATTTTCTAGTTCTTATTCTTGTTACCTTTTTCTGCGATTAATTCAGCCCAAACTGCTTAACGTAGAAACTTCATTCAAACTTTGTCGCGTAGGTCTTGTAAACGACACTTATGCTATGTATTTTTCACTTTTCTAAACTTTATACTTTTTAAGATATTAAAGAAAAACGAAAACGAATTTCTCCCATTGACTTACATTGGGCCATTATGACATCATAATAGGGTCTTTAAACTGGCTTGCACCTGTGCTTTACTGACACCTGTGCCAAATCCAAGGAACGTCTTCTCTCTCTGTCCCTCTCAATTTAACTGTAACTAGGAACATTAAGACACCATCCATTCTTTATTTTTTTCTCTCCATCTCTCCATCTTTCTCTCTCAGTCAACTTTCTCTCACTCTCAATCTCTCTTCTTCTCTCCATTTTTATCTCCTTTTTTCAATATTTTCACTCTCTCTTTATCTTTTCATCCAGAGCCACTCTTGTTCACTCTTCTTTCCTTCTTCCACTCTTCTTTCCTGTCTTATTTTCTTCTTCCATTTTTCTTTCCTTCTTCCACTCTTCTTGCCTTTCTTTTTTCCTTCATCCACTCTTCTTTCCTTCTTCCACTTTTCTTTCCTTTCTTCACTCTTCTTTCCTTCTTCCACTCTTCTTTCCTTTCTTCTTTCCTTCTTTCACTCTTCTTTCTTTTCTTATTTCCTTCTTCCACTCTTCTTTCCTTCCTTCACTCTTCTTTCCTTTCTTCTTTCATTATTTCACTCTTCTTTCTTTCCTTCTTCCACTCTTCTTTCTTTTCTTCTTTCCTTCTTTCACTCTTCTTTCCTTTCTTCTTTCCTTCTTCCACTCTTCTCTCCTTTCTTCACTCTTCTTTCCTTTTGTCTTTCCTTATTCCACTCTTCTTTCCTTTCTTCTTTCCTTCTTTCACTCTTCTTTCTTTTCTTCTTCCTTTCTTAACCTTTGCATTTCTTGCACTGGTATTTCCTTCAGGAAATGCATTTTCTAGTTAATAATGTTTTATGCATGTATTATCATGCATGTATTATCACGAAAATGCGCATACGTAATAGTATTAATTAATAATGTTTTCATGCATGTAATATCACGAATCGTTGTGTTTTTGTTGGTATGGAGCCAGCTATAACTATGATGTATCCACCTTGTAGGCTAGGGTTTCCATGTAATAACATAAGCCTTATATTCATGTTAAGTGTCTAACTGTTGCTGTACTCTCCTTTGGTTACTCTGTGTCCACGTAAGCAAACTTGTGTCAATCGGACCGCAGATAGACTTTACTATCTCTTCAACAGTCAGGCTTTACTGACGGCCAGACTTTACTGGCACAAAATAAAAATAGTTGACTTATATAATAATATAGGTCTGCTCACTTCAGTTCATCACCCCGGCCTTTCTGACTATAAATCCTTTTTAGGTTCTTTTTTGGTAGGCCAAGGCACCCTTCTTCCCTTCTGGGTTTTAGTCTTAACCAGGAATTGACTAGTTAAACAGAACAACGCTGTTCTTACCTTTTATATTGTGCACTTCTAGTCACCCCGCCGGTGGACCGGGACCCAGAAAAGAGGGAGCCTTCGACCTTGATCCAATCCCGCTTCTAGACACCATTTATGTTGTAGCGAATTTACAACTGTTTTTAAAAACTTAGAGATAATATTCAATCAGAGTCAGAAGTTCGGAGTCCGATAAACTGAAGTTTTATTCAATCCTGCAGACAGATCATCCAAATATGAGAGTGGGGGTCAATGTTCCCTCTAAGCTGCGCGCGTGCGCATCCGCGCAGGCCAGTCGAAGAGGCCGCGCAATATATTGTAATAAACCTCGGTTGTAGTCAGGCTCGTTGGGTTATGAGAATGCACACAGAATGAGGCGGCACCACAGATGTTAGAAATAGTAAACAGTCTTTATTGTGATACATACAAGAAATTCATACGGCTCCCAGTTATGCCGGATTGTTCGGGTTACTAAAACAACCAGTAAGCCTCAGTGCTACTTGGCTGGGCGACTACCCTCTAAGGCCCCGTCAACAGGCAAAGGCAGAACACAGCAAATACAAAACACCGCAATAAATAAGGCAACACACACCACTACTATAGGGCACCGCACACACTCACGGCAATGCAATAGGCACACAAAAGACACCAGCTTGGCTGCACTCAAAGCCACTGTCGCTTTGCACCCTCCCACCCCAGATCATAAACTGGCTACACCGTCACGTTAAAACACACGCATATACGCACGCACGCACGCACACACACACACAAAAAGGTACAGATTAAAACTTAACTCTCCCGGAGTACGAGACCCTCCCCCGGGGTCTGAGCTTTAGCACTGGTTGGTAAGGGGAGTGACAGTGACCACCAACTCAGCACCTGTGAGGTCTCCAGAGTAGCACCTGTGGAAATCCTCTCCCTGAGAAGCAGCCACACTCCTAATCCCTTCCCAGTCCTAGCTAAAGGCCCACTCTTCACCGCCGGCAGCCCTAAGCAGCGTGCGAACGGCTCCCACCCGACACCTTGAGTGTATCTCAACGTCCACAAACTCGCGCCGCTTCCCAGACTACCTCACCTTTTGCTGAGGTCCTATTTTATTCATTGTCCACATTCACACTCATTGACGGCCAGGTGTAGCCCCTAAGTTAACCCCGCCCGCATTCTCCTCAGATCCCTCCCCCATAGAATCATGTCCAAACATCGTAAAAACACTCCACGACATAATTTCATTACACTCCCCCCTTCCATAAAGCAGACTCGCCCTCGAGTCTCAATCACAACATGTCATAGTCCCGAGACCATATTGGAGGCCTCCTTGGTCGCCCTTGGCGTGTCGCTTCGAGTACAGGTGTGTCCTGGCGTGTCTCCTCCTCCATCGCAATCTGGGTAGCCGTTAGTGTCTGCCTGTGTCCTGTGTGTGAAGGTTCTCGACCCCCTTGGGGCTGTATAGTTTGAGCGCGCCGGCCCTCTTGCTGTTGTAATCCAACCGAGACAGCGCAGCTTTCTGCGCCACTGCTTGATCCTTCTGTAGGTCGGGCTGGGGGCACCCCAGCTCTGGCTCCTGGCACTACCACCTCGCCCTCTCGACCAGTCATAGAGGATGGAGCTCGCAGATGGGGCTCATTATGTGGTATGGCAGCTGTCAGTGGTCCCGCTGCACCCCCTTGGTTGGTAGCCTCTATCACAGAAGAAAGACATGGTTTGAGTCTATTGAAGTGCACCACTGTTTCTGCCCCACCATCCACTGGCCTTAGTGTATACAGAACTTCTGTTATCCTTTCAATGATCTTATAAGGACCCTTAAACCTTCGTTGTAATTTTGGACACAGCCCCCTTTTCCTAGCTGTTTCACGGACCCACACCAATTCCCCTTGTGAATAATACTGGAAATGTGCTCTAAAATCATAATCTTCCTTCTGCTTCCTGGAGGCTCTTAACTGATGGCCTTTAACCGCATCTACCACTGTAGATAGTGTCTCCAACAATCTAGCCACATATTCTGAAGCCGAAGAGCATTTTTCACCATTATCAAGGTCAAGCATAATGTCCACCGGCAGGACTATCTCTTTCCCAAAAACAACCTTGTATGGTGTGAACCCTGTACTCGAGTGAACGCTGCTCCTATAAGCCATCATCACATAAGGCAACAGGATATCCCAGTTAGATTGGTTCTCATCTACAAACAGAGACAACATTGACCCCAGTGTTCGGTTAAACCTTTCAATCATTCCATCTGATTGAGGGTGATAAGGTGTAGTCCTGGTCTTATGAATGTTCAACAACTGGCAAACTTCTTTAAACAACCTAGATTCAAAATTACGGCCCTGATCAGTATGAATTGTGCGGGGG
Source organism: Sprattus sprattus (assembly GCF_963457725.1). NCBI lineage: Eukaryota > Metazoa > Chordata > Actinopteri > Clupeiformes > Clupeidae > Sprattus > Sprattus sprattus. The sequence continues at coordinate 28,874,327 of NC_137924.1, forward strand.
GCTCCAAAGCGGCACACCCACTGTTCGACCAACAACTTCGCCACCGTTTCAGCTTCCTGATTAGGAAGAGGAAACGCCTCAGTCCATTTCGAGAAGTAGTCCCCAATAACTACAATGTATTTGTTCTCTCTGGGGGTTCCAGGGAGAGGTCCTAAGATGTCCAATGCTACCCGCTCATACGGCCTAGAAGTTATCACAGATTGAAGTGGTGCACGCCACTGCTTGCCCACAGCTTTTCGTGACCCACAATCTTTACACTCCCGACACCATCGCTTCACATCCCCAAACCAGCCCAGCCAAAAGAAACGGTCTTTTACTTTGGCTTGCAATTTCTGTATTCCCAGGTGGCCACCTGTAGCATCGTTATGCAACTGTCTTAATACTTGTGGCACCATAGAACTGGGAATTACAATCTGGACCTGGTTTGCAGCATCTGAATTTGATGGGGGAAACCTCGCCAATCGAGAGCCCTGCATTTGTAACTGAGCCCACACGGGTATATACTTCTGCAGATCAGCCGGTGGTTGCGAACAATTCGTCCCCCCTGATTTTAAAGCAATGATCTTCTGTAACTCGGCATCCTCTCTCTGAGCCTGAGCCAATTCATCCTCCTCCCCTCCTGTGTTTGCATTAGGAGTTATGTTTTGTACCGCCGCTATCACTGGCCCCCCTTGTTTCTGTACAGTTAGCTGCGAGACCATTGGTGTGGACAGATAAGCAGGCAGCCTAGAGAGGGCATCTGCATTCGTATGGCCTCGCCCCGGACGGTGTACAATTTTATACTGGAAGCTAGCCAGCTGCTCTACCCACCTGGCTAATTGTCCCTCCAACCCTTGGAAATTATGCAGCCACCTCAAGGAGTTATGATCCGTCCGTAGGACAAACTCCTTACCCAGCAGATAGTGTTTAAACTGCTTTATGAAAGTAACCATACTTAACAGCTCCTTCTTTGTGGTTGCATATTTTCTCTCCTGTTTGGTGAGAGCCCTACTGGCGTATGCGATCACCTGTTCACACCCTCCCTCTTCTTGTGACAACACAGCACCAATACCTGCATCGCTAGCATCCGTATCAAGAACAAATGTTTTGGATGGATCTGGGTATGCGAGAACTGGGGCTGACATCAAACTCAGCTTCAGTTGTTCAAAGGCTGTTTGACACCCCTCTGTCCATTTAAAGTGCCTTCCTTTCTCTGTGAGCTGGTGCAAAGGGCGAGCCATCTCTGCAAACCCCTTTACAAACCTCCTATAATAAGAGGCTAACCCCACAAAGCTCCTCACCTCAGTCTGGTTTTTGGGAACCGGCCACTGACGCACCGCCTCTACTTTTTCCGGATCTGCCTTCACACCCTTGCACGAAATGATATGCCCCAAATACTGAACCTGACTGGCAAACAACTTACATTTTGAGGGCTTTACTTTAAGGTTAGCCTGGCGTAGTTTTGTTAAAACCTCGTCCAGGCGGCCTAAATGCTCTTGAAAAGTACGGCCAAAAATAATAATATCGTCCAGGTACACCAGACAGGTGGTCCACTGAAGATCTGCCAGCACCAGATCCATCAGTCGCTAAAATGTACTTGGACTATTACACAGGCCAAAACTGAGTACATTAAATTCAAACAAGCCTTGCCTTGTAGTAAACGCGATCTTCTGTTTATCTTTTGGATCCATCTCCACCTGCCAGTAACCACTGGCTAAATCCAGTGTTGAAAACCAGCAAGCTTTATTCAAGCTGTCAAGGGCATCGTCAATACGTGGCAACGGATACGCATCTTTCCGGGTCAAATCATTTAATTTGCGATAGTCCACACAAAACCGGAGGCCACCATCGCGCTTGCGTACCAGAACCACTGGTGCTGCCCAAGGACTATGAGAGGGCTGAATGATGTCGTTTGCCAACATTTGTTTTAAATGTTCAGTCACCTCTTGCTGTAGATGGATAGGAACACGACGGGGTGGCAACTTCACAGGCCTTGCATCCCCAGTATCAATCTGGTGTAGCGTAAGGTGCGTTCTCCCCAAGTCACCCTCCCCCTCACTAAACACAGGCATATTTCTCTGTAACAAGTCACGGATATCTGTTAAGTCAGATGGAGCGAAACTTTTCTGATGCAACCCGAAATGTGCTATAAGCTTGTCCACAGTCCATGGCTCATTTGAGCACCCCTCATCCTCTCCATTACCTAAATGCTCACCCTTACAGCCCACTTCAATGTCCGTATGTAAAGTTGCCACCCTCATCCCCTCCTTCAATGTAATGGAATCCTTAGTTACATTGATCACTCTTATAGGTAGCCTCCCCCTTTCCACTCTACAGACCAACCGAGCTATCATTGCATCACATTGGTTTGAGAATGTGTCTGATGGTTCTAACATACCCTCAAAGCTGGGTTCGAATGAATTTTCCACCTTGCCAGCAATGATTGTCTCACTACGCGGGGGAATAACAGTGTCCTCTGGGATGATCACTGTCCAGGGCTTATCCTTATCTGCCGGAACAATCAGGGGAAACAATTTACCCATTATTCTGCACTCATTTTTAGCAAAATCCACTACTACGCCATATTTACTCAAAAAATCAAAACCCAAGAGAATATCCTGGGAAGGCACATCAGCTACCAAAAACTCAGCAATTAACGCCAATGAATCAAACTGGCAGACTGTTTGCCATTTCCCCAAAATCTTCATCCTCCCCCCATTAGCTGCAGCCACATCACCATGATGTCCAGACAATTCCGACCCCCCCTTGGTGATTGTGAGCCAAAGCTGTTTTGGGATGACGGATAATGAAGCCCCACTATCTACCAATAGTAGGGAGTCTGACTCACCTATTCTCGCTGTGATGTATCCTGAGCCACCATTGTCGCTTACAGAGGCCGCATATGTGCTGATGCGCCTGGGGGCAGGCAGTGGGCCTATGGTACCTGCCCCCTGTAGTTTCCCTGCAAATATGGGCAGTTTCTTTTAATGTGTCTAGAACACCCACACTCCCAACAGCCATCCCCCGCCCCCCTGGCTTGAGTTAAGGGACCTTGTGGTTCAAAATTGTTCCGGGAAGCTCGTTCTGATTCCCTAGACAACATAGTTGAAGTGGAATTTTTACTAGACTGTTGGATATTAGTCACTGTCATACGAAGGTGTTTTACTTCCTGCCTCAATTCTTCCACCATACCTAGCAGCACTTCCATTTGTTGATCACTTTTCGGTTTGTGCTCCACCACTCCCCTAACTTTAGCGTCGGGCATCAGATGCGTTTGCTCTAGATTCCTGAGAAGCGCCATCTCAGACGCAAAATCAATAGCCTCTTCTAACGTTTTCGGTTTTGCACTGCGTAGGCTAATCCGGAATTCGCCACTAGAAAAATGAGTAAGAAACTGATCTCTTGCTAACATATCCCGTGTGTTGTCATCAGCAGTGGGGTAAGCTTTAGTGGCAAGACGCCGTAAAGCATTGCCAAATTCCCTAGCGGTCTCGTTATGAATGCGGCGCCGGGCTGTAAAGCTAGCCCTACTCCAGTCATCACTGTCACAGGGCTCAAAACACCTAGCCATAGCTGCTTTCAACAGTGCATAGTTTTCTTTAGCCTCACTCGGTAACCCACTATACATGTCTCTGGCACGCCCAGAAAGTAGCAAAGACATAAATTTGAGCTTCAAGGGCTCATTCCAGTTATTTACCTCTGCCGCAAGATCGAACTGCTCTGACCAGTCAGACCACTCACGGCCTACCCCAGTATATGTCTCCGGCATAAACACTGGCCTAGCAGTAGCTCTAGGCGCCCTTGCTCTCTCTGCGTCCAGCCTTGGTGCATTCTCTTCGCCCTCTGACATTTTTACAACCGTGGCTAAGTCAAATAAATTATGGAAATAAGGAAGATCCCACCGCTGCCACCAGTGTAATAAACCTCGGTTGTAGTCAGGCTCGTTGGGTTATGAGAATGCACACAGAATGAGGCGGCACCACAGATGTTAGAAATAGTAAACAGTCTTTATTGTGATACATACAAGAAATTCATACGGCTCCCAGTTATGCCGGATTGTTCGGGTTACTAAAACAACCAGTAAGCCTCAGTGCTACTTGGCTGGGCGACTACCCTCTAAGGCCCCGTCAACAGGCAAAGGCAGAACACAGCAAATACAAAACACCGCAATAAATAAGGCAACACACACCACTACTATAGGGCACCGCACCCACTCACGGCAATGCAATAGGCACACAAAAGACACCAGCTTGGCTGCACTCAAAGCCACTGTCGCTTTGCACCCTCCCACCCCAGATCATAAACTGGCTACACCGTCACGTTAAAACACACGCATATACGCACGCACGCACGCACACACACACACAAAAAGGTACAGATTAAAACTTAACTCTCCCGGAGTACGAGACCCTCCCCCGGGGTCTGAGCTTTAGCACTGGTTGGTAAGGGGAGTGACAGTGACCACCAACTCAGCACCTGTGAGGTCTCCAGAGTAGCACCTGTGGAAATCCTCTCCCTGAGAAGCAGCCACACTCCTAATCCCTTCCCAGTCCTAGCTAAAGGCCCACTCTTCACCGCCGGCAGCCCTAAGCAGCGTGCGAACGGCTCCCACCCGACACCTTGAGTGTATCTCAACGTCCACAAACTCGCGCCGCTTCCCAGACTACCTCACCTTTTGCTGAGGTCCTATTTTATTCATTGTCCACATTCACACTCATTGACGGCCAGGTGTAGCCCCTAAGTTAACCCCGCCCGCATTCTCCTCAGATCCCTCCCCCATAGAATCATGTCCAAACATCGTAAAAACACTCCACGACATAATTTCATTACAATATTTTTCAGACCGCATAAACGATTTTTTTTTTTAGGGTTTAAAAATCTGAGCATCAAAGGGGATGTAGGCTAGTTAATAATCATTTAAAATACTGACATGTTTGAAAACCAAGCCGGATGTGCGTTAGAATGTTTACATACAAAATTTCCTTTAGCTCTCTTGCCGGTCTCTGCTCCAGCAGTTATAGGCTACCATGGCGAAAAGAAAGGCAGAGCAGGTGCCCCAGAAAAAGGTCTGCCTAACGTTTAAACATGAGCGGCTAGATGAAATAGTCCAAACTGACTCAGGTAGGATAAAACTTTCAGACATACTTACATATGCTCGGAGGCAAACGCGAAAATAGTTCGCTCGTGGCAAAACATGCAGTGAACAAAAGTTACATTATTCTGTTTGTCCTTAAAGTTTGTGAGCACTTGCATGCCCGCTTCCCTGAGCTGAGTGGGCTGCCTTTGAGCCGGACACGTTGGATCGTGCAGTTAGTAAATTTGATCATGGGCTGAATGACGTGACCAATCTGGCGAAAAGGTTCGGAGCGCTTCTGGAGGAAGCATAATATGCGGTCCCGGGACGCATTTGTCGAATTCAAGTTCATGGTTATTGAAAAAAGGTGGTGGCTGAAAAGTGAGGATTTTCCAGATCTGGTACAACTTCGACATTTGTGGCACATTCCAAGCATCTAGCGCGGACTGTGAACGCGGTTTCAGTCTAATGAATGCCACTATGTCAAACTCGTGAAGCGAGAAGATTTGAGGTAGAAATTTCCAATATTTTCAAAGGGATCTTGATAACTACAACAACATTTTGACATATGTATAGTCAGAAAGGTGTTTCTTCCATAGGCCTGCAGACAAGATGAGCCAAACAGCCAGATAGGCCTAGCTCCCTCAATGTAATTCGAATGACATGTTTTGTAGCTTAGTTTGTTGCAAACCACTCCAGTTATTACATTTTTTAATAAAGGCTACCTTTAGGAAAAAATATATCATAATTACTATATTTATTGTAAAGCACTGCATTAGCATTTTTCTTTCAATTAAGTTCTACTTAAATGTTGTCTGCTGAGAAATGACTAAACACCTTGGATACTTTTATTTTGTGTATATCATTATCATTCATAACCAGTGAACCAGTCATAACCTCCCTAAACCTTATTTATTTTCAACCAAAGATCCTTTAAGTTCAACTAAACTGACTGGTAAAACACCATCATTAAAATGTTCCAAAGTCCAGCCATTATAAAGGATATTGAATAAATATCAACCTTGTAGACTTATTGATGCATTTGCTGTCATCTCTTTGGAAACCTATGGCTAACGCAGGCTGGTGGTCATTTTTGTAAGGTAGCGTGGTTTACGAATTGCTCACATTGGTGAAATGTGCGCTCAGAATAAAAAATATTTGCTCAGTGCTGAAAAAAATTAGAGGGAACATTGGTGGGGGTCCCCGGGCAAACTCTGAATCTAATACCTAATGCATTGTCTTTTATATGCATAATTCGTCAGTTTATGCAAGTCATGGACATCCCCTTATCTAAAAATGACCCAATCAGAATATTCCCTCATACTTTCACACATTTTATCCTCATTATTAGCCACTCAGAATATTCTCGCTCACCTGTTGCGAGGGGACTTTTGCTTTGGGGAGGAAAGATCCTCCTGCCAATTTTCTTGGTTATCACATGATGAAAGGCTATGTTTGGCCTTGACTGGCATCATCTTGTGTGTGCATTTGAATGGTTGTGTGCGCATGTGTGTATTTGTGTGATTGTGTATCCATGTGTGTAGGTGTGTGTGAATCTGTGTGTGTGTGTATGTGTATGTGTAATTGAGTGTTTGTTTGAATGTGTGTATGTGTATATGTGTGTGTGCGTGTAAGTGTGTATGTGTGTATGTAACAGACTCTAACCAGCCCGCTAGGATAATTATAAATAAAATGTCTTTGTATGATACAAGAACATGCAACGGAGTTGTGAGCACAATCTGTCGTCAGTTTATTAACCTGTAACAGATATAATGGGGCAGTCACACACACGGCAAGGGTCATATGCTGATTACATCCCCTGTCTCAGACTTCCAGGTAAGAGAGTTAACAAATAAAATGTACATTAGCTACTTCTTGCTACATAGTTCAATATAGCCTACTTAATCTCACGGACTACAACATTTATAGCAAGAAACTGTGATCGTATAGTTATTAACAGAAGAAATACAAATACACACATAGACTTATGAACAAAGTTAATAACAGATAAGAAACATACCTGTAACAGATATAATGGGGCAGTCACGCACACGGCAAGGGTCATATGCTGATAACATCCTACAATATAATCAGCCAGTTAGCACCTTAAGGTCTAGACAAACATTCGACAATTTAGTATTCTATTACACTAATTTGCGTATTAAATACACAATGCAAATAGCGGGAGTAATGTAAGACAACCTTCCATCACAAAAAAAATACACATGTCATTCAAACTTTACAAAATATCCAATACTAATTAATTTTTATTCACGGAGGATTAAAAACACCAGCTTACCCCTGTCTCAGACTTCCAGGTAAGAGAAAGCCTTGAGGTGTGTTACACCAATTATCGCCCCCATTATAAACGACACAAAACCCAGTAGTGGAACCAAAAATATATATATACATATTCAACAGTGATTTTGGGAAGTTCATCCATGCACTAAACTTAATTTCTTGCATTGTTACATGTATGTGTGTATGTATAAGTGTATATCTGCATGTGTGTGTATGTGTAAGTGTATCTCTGTATGTGTGTGTATGTATAAGTGTGTGTGAGTGTGGGTGTAAATGGGTGACCCCCTCCTGACTGCTTTGTTACTTTCCACTGCCCTGCACCTGCACTCTGGTTTTTTTGCTTGACCTTACATGATACCCATCCCTGCGCACGGGCCTAATGACAATTGTAGCTGTAATTCTGCTCTATGACCACCACAGCACTGTTTGACAATGATAATTTTCAACAATTGACCCTTCCGTGACCACTCCCCAAAACGGTAACTGATCAATCATAGCATAGCAACGGTGACTAAGCTCGGGACCTCAGTCAAGCGAGCCATTTTGATGAATGGAAGTCAATGAGAGAGACGTCTGCTCGAGAAGAGAAAATGAAACGTTGTGCTTATCACTGCATGAAATGTGGGATTTACGACAGTTTTTGACCCTGTGTATTGCCGTAGAAGCCCACATTGGTGTGAAAGGCCCCCCCCCTTCCCCTTGGCCAGGCCTAGGTTTTGTTATGTTAATTGAATTGACCTGGATTGAAACACCCCCCCCCCCCCCCCCCACCCCCCCTGCCCTCCCCTGGTAAAGGCAATGCTGTGAGCTATACAAATGCAAATAAGGCCAGCTTTTACCATCTTTTATCAGCTTGGTAATTAGTATGATTACAGTCAGAGAAAAGGAAGGGAACACAAGAAAATAATTTCTCATTTGTATATCTTTTGAAAATATTTACAAATTGTCATTAGCAAAGTTTACAGAACGCTGTGTCATCCTACAGGATTTAGCACTTAATATGCTACATTTCAGCCAGTGTGCAGAGTGGCATGACAACAGTAACCTTTTCCCTTGTCTTGCTTAACTGCACAGTGGATGTGTGTACAACACATCTCCCAGCAATGCGTTCTATAGGGAGGAACGATGCTAGGTGGGTGGTGTCTGCTCCCTGCAAACTCCAAACTTCTACTGGCTTTCCATAAAAATGTCTGTCAGGATGGGGATTAAGCCTAGAAACTTTAGCTAGAACATGTTTGCATGTAGTACTTTTTGTCATGACATTAACAACTAAGAACTGCTTTATAACAGCTGGTCTTGGTTCAGATAGAGGGTCAATGATGGGCACCTCAAAACTGTTAGTGTTGGCACACCACTTATTATACGCTGATCTCTTTGCTCTAGATCCTTCTATGGAGTAATTTACATTGAGATATGATACCCTTTTGCATGTCATGCTAAAACAGTCAACCTCAATTATACAGTTGTTAGGGTACATCTGGTGATACATTGTTCGTAAAGCACATCTGTCATGCTCATCCAATAATCTTATGGAATGGAGAGATTGGCAGAACGTTACAGTTTTCTAAGACACGTTACAGTTTTCTGAACACAATATTAGTTTGTTTAATCAAAAGCTACATTGAATTGAGTAAATCTTTACATTTTAATCTAGTGCAATTAACTTTTACCCAGCACTACTTTTTACAGTGTAATTGAGTGTTGGCACTTTCAGTGGCGTGTCCAGACATTTTTGATAGGGGTGGCACAAGTGGGGCACTGACGTATGCAGGGGTGGCATGAAGTGTGAGCAGGAGCGCCTGCGCAGACATATACACTCACGTATGCACACACACACACACACACACACACGTGAAAATACACAACCACACCCAGGTGTCGGCATAGCATTAATTTACCATTTTTGAATTGAAGATTAGGCCTACCCAGAGATTAATGCGACCTCGGGTGCTGCATAGACTTGCTGATGGCCTTGTCGTCTGGCTCATATTCAGTGAAGTGAAGCTTCATGCAAGCATTGAGGCTTTCATAATTTAACCGTGAGTGCAGGTTCGTCTTTATATTTTTCATATGTGAGAAAGATTTCTCACATGCATAAGTGGAACCGTGTTTACCATGGTTAACACAGCAATGTGCGATATGCAAGGCCGTCAGTTTGTTTTTAGAAGTGGTGGGGACAATAACCATAAGCTTGAGTGTAAATAGCCCCATAGAAGGATTATTATTTTGGGTTGATTACCTGTTTTGGACTTGCCTTTTTGATGTTTAATGTGTGCCTTAATGATAATCTAATGTTAAAAGAATTTATCGATGTTTTATGCCACATTCTCTCTTATAGATAATTAAGACTTTTATTGTGACGAGGTTAAAAGGGTATCGCAGATTTGTTTACGTTTTAATGTGAACTTCTCAGTACGGCTAGAGATTTAGTTACAGACGGATGCACATACATAGATTGTGAAAAGTTTAATGATGTAATGGACCCGTATGAGGCTATAGCTCTTACGGTGGTGATAGTTTGACAGTTTATTGAATGTTTAACGGAGAAAGGAGAAAATAAAAGAACGATTTCATCAGCAGTAAGTTTCACGCCACTTCATATACGGGGATCCGTTACATTGAGTGTGGTTTGAAAAGTGCTGGGTACCCTTATGTAAGCTTTTCATCCATTCAACTTTGCATTACAATATGCTCTACAGTGTATTTTCAGGTGTTGAAAATCCCATTCGAACAATAAAAAAATGATAATCTCGATGTTGACAACAGCACCAGCAGCTTGCCTATTTTACCAGATCGTAACGGTCTCAATTTAAGGCATACTGTTAGCTAGGCTAGCTGTAGGGAACGTTACCTCATCTGAGAATAGCAAGTTAACATTTGGCAAGTCAACGCCACATCTTACCTTATCACTGTCACTAGTCGGTGGTTTTCCAAATTAAATGCAGGCTAGAGTAATTGATATTTAATAACACCTAAAACTAAATTAGACTGACGGAAGAGATTGACAGAGGCAGCCACGGGCTTTGCCGCATCCGTGTTAGAAGGGCTGACTGCACACGTCACTACGGTTGCGTGCCCTGGCGGGGCGTGTTGCGTGTATGTATGCAAATCCCAATTTAAGAATCATCTACCTCAATCGGCACAGCTGAGAAAACTTCGGCTGTGTAAGAACCAATTTTCAGGTGTTCATTAATAAGGTGGAGGTATTTTCTTACGTTGAACTTCCGAAGTCCGTAAAACATATTTAAGTAAAAAAAAAAAAATCGAAAAATAGTCACCATAAGTGTAAAGACAGATCGCGAGTAGGAGTATAACTTTCAGTCAGTTGGCGACGTTGGTATATGTCTTAGAGTAAACTAGACTTGTGTTGTCTGTAATGGTTAAAAGATAATTATATATAACTGCTTTACTCCACACGCATTCAGGCAGGTGTGCATACTTTGACGTTGTCATCGTGCGCGCCTAGCGCATAATTTACGTAGTGATATTGGGGTGGCACTTGGGGTGGCCAATCAGATTTCAGGGGTGGCCCGTGCCACCCTAGGCCACTCCCTGAACACGCCACTGGGCACTTTAGAAAAGGATGACACACAAGTGATTATGTACTGTATAAATACCAATGTCTGTTTTAAAGATAGCTGCACTAATATACTCAAAATCATACATTGTATATTCTTCATGCAGCTTTGTCCACAGCAATTTAGACCTCCATAAAAAGATTATAAGTCCATATTTTTCCCAAGCTTATGTGTCAGGTACTTTAGATTTATTTGTTGACTAATAGCCATCGTCCAAACACACGCGTCGTGGGCGCACGAACGGTCTCGCGAGACAAATGAGATCACTCCCGCCAACAATTTCAACCTGAACCGCGGAATTTAAACTGCTGCCAGAATGCCAATGCGAAGACGTCTCCAGTTCTCCACTCCAGTTCCCTCTCAATGGGAATCTCCTATCGCCGCATCACAGCTGCAGCTGTCCAGAGCCGCCCAGGAAACGAAGAGCGCATAATCCAAAAATCGCCGTAAGTCTATTTATTTTTAGGTGATTTCTTCTTACAGATATACAAGGCCTCAGACTTTGCCCGCAAGCAATGTAAATTATTCAGGGAAATCATTGTGAAACGTGCCAGACGGTCCATGCCTGTTGCTTAGCCTAACTCTGAAAATGTGTATTGTAGGCTACTACTACAGGAAACTGAGGCGTTTACACAACAGAGAGGATAACGCCATGCAATATGACCAAATGCAAGGGTGAGATTTAAAGACATACTGGATCTGTTCAGCTAAAGTCGGTGTATCATTCTCTATCATTCAACTAAACTATTGACATTTTGTTTTTCACAGATTGAGCTCACCGCATAACACGGCAGTCACAACGGATTTGGTGGCAGCCTGTCCCAATGTCCGGACATGAGCGGTGTGGACCCTGGAATTATTTTAAGTAAGTGACCTTATATATTACTTTTGTTTTCAGTTTGTTGTTATCTGTGGCATCTGAGGTAGCACAACGATGTTATCTGTTATTTAACTTTTAACTTAGCCTAACTCTAACTTTTAACTTAATTATTTATTTTCCAGCGGCTTGTAAGGCGTATTACGAGACAGTCCGGAGAAATTACCGGTACAGCCAGCCAAGCCTTGCAGCCCAGGCAGCGGCCAGGTTGATAAGGATTAGATCAGCTGTAGGCTACAGTAATTGAAGCGCATGGTCCTATGTAATCGTGTTAATAAAATGTGACGTTTTTGCATCAGAAACGATGTCCTTTAAAAGCAAATGTACATCCCAGCCGTTAAACACATTTGATGGACGAAGTATAGAAATATGCGTTATTGTTGTGTCAGCACAGCGGCACTAATTTGGTTTATCTTTACAGCTGTTGGAGGCGAGGATGACTGTCTTGACGAGGGACGAAATGGACCTATGGGAGGACGTAACTCTGGACCTTTCTGGGGAAACTGGCTGGATCGTCCGGCAGCCAGTTTTCAGAAGCTCCGACCTGTGTGCGGCTCTGCAGGGAAGACTCGACCTTGACCCGAGATATGCGCTGACGCACCATAGAAGGCTTCGTGTCGGCACACCTTCGCCAAGACTACCACCACCGGTGTATGACTCTGAGGCTGCAAAGAGACATTTCCGCCACTATTAAAGCCGTTGCAAAAATATTTGGTCCCAGTGCTGTGTTGCTGTTATTGCTGCTGCTGTTTTTTTTTTTTCTTTTCTCTGTTTTTCTGTGTAAATAAAGCTTTGGTTTTCAATTCCTGACTAATGCTCGATTTGTCTAAAGCAACTGCCTTTCTATTAGGCCTATTATGATTATTTAAATGATTAATAAGAAATTAATTAATTTCATATACAACCATTATTAGTAGCCTATATTATTATACATAAATTATTAATTTCGTTTTTTATGAGGCAATAGCTGTTAATGGGAGGGGCTACGATTTTGTCAGTTGAAAGTTGACCAATAGGGAAGAATCTCTTTCCCCAATCACAAGACGGTTACATTTTAAATCATGGTCATTTTCAACCAATGGCTGCATTGTGTGTGAGGCTACAGTCAATATACTAGAGCCTTTCACACCTCTGTCAGCGGGAGGTGAGAATTAACACATCGCCCCCCTCTCCCCTCTTGGTCTGTTTTCGGGAAATTCCGTGAATTTGCGGCAGACGGAAATTTCGGGGGAATGTCCGATATCAACAAGGAATGCATATCATTCGCGGCAGTATCACAGCGTTTACGGGCCCGATAATCTTGCTTTTCGTGCAGTGTATGGAGTGTGTAATTCTGACAGTCGATATCCAAAAAGGCTGGAGGGAGGGGTAACATTTTATCCCTTCCCGAAACCCAAGACCCAGAGAGAGAAATGCCTGCTGTGGATCAAACAATGTAGACGACCCCCCCCCCATCAGCTGAATGACAGCAACGTAAACAGAAGCACCTACTTTGTTCCAAGAAGCTATGTCGCTAAAATCTGCCCACTGCATCGAAAACGTGAGAAAACCCTTGCTTAAAATACGATTCAGTTTTACCACCTTACATGTCTGCGTAGCGGCGACTGTGTAGATAATAGAACAAATAAACATAGCTGGAATGAACCTGTTAGCCTTAGCATTTGTCTGTCTACAAACACGGCATGTAATGTCGTGGTTGTAGCCTATATAAGCATATTGCAGACCCTTTTGCCTGCTTCGATCTGAGATCTTGCTGTTTTTCCAAAAAATGCTTATGATTTCTTTGGGTAGAGCTGAAATTGACACGGTTGAAAACATGTTGCCACCCCATTCATACCAATGCTGAGAACCTGGGAAACGTGAATGCTTGACTGATATACCAAATGTTGCTAAGGGGGGCGGAGTTTGCGGAAGGGTCAATTGCATGACACTGGACACTAGGGATGCCATACAGATTCATGTCAAAAATCCCGAACTATCCCTTTAAGACATTTTGCAATCAATCCAGAGCCTTGATGATCCTGATAGAGAGAGATGAAAGACCAGTGAAAATAATACGATATCTTACAAGTTTTCCTTTTCCAACAGCAGTAGATCCAAATCCCAATCAAGACAAAAACAACAAGAACAGCAGAACCAATTCCAAAGATTTTTCCTGCAAAGGAAAACACAGAGTAGTTAACACCCAGTACACTTACCATAAGCAATCCTACTTAGCACAGTGACTTGTGGTATGTTAGACTGAGAAACAGCATCTGTTGTTTGACACAAAGAAAATAATTTGCAAGCATACTCTATCCATTACGCCCACCCGGGTAAGCTTTGGGCCAATAGAAACTCTGATATTATTGTGACACGTTATGCCAATCTGTCACGTATCACTCACTTCACTGCACAACTAAATGTTTCAGCTGCTGATTAGCTTGGCTTATTAGCCAGCTAGCTAGCGAGCATGGAGAAATGTTTGATATATCCCCTATGAAGTGAACCTTACAAAATGTCCCCCCCTTCCACAAACAATTAGACTTAACAATCACATTCTAAAAGATAGCCTGTTGAAACTAAGATTTAGTCGCTTTACTAACCTGAAAATGAGTCGTTCAGAAACAGCTCTTTCTCTGAGATGCTCTTGGTCTTCCAGCTCTCTAAATCACAGTAGTTGCAGGTGTAAATCACATCCTTGTGTTCACTCCTCTCCACGCTCAAAACTGGAAAGAAACCTTTTGCCCTTTGTTATCAGTCCACGTGACCTGAGTGTTTTCATTGTCCGCCCCCATACAGTTTAGTGTGCAACTGGTAGAGTTGCACTGTTTTGTAACAATGAGATCCAACACAGTATCTGCAGAAAAGATAATATTCACTGAATGGTAAGTTTAAGGTTTAAAATAGGAAGTACATTTTACATACACAGATACAAACACATGGACATGTTATGCATCACATTAAAGCAATTCTTTGTTTATAGTTTACTTTTATCACATTTAAAGACCAAAGCTGTTTGGCTGATCAACACAAGGGGGAAAAAAACTCAGCAATGACTCACCCGTTATAGTGAGCTGATACATCACTTTGTTATCATTATTTATTTTAAATGCATAAACGCCACTCCAATTTGATTTGAGATCTGAGATGGTTAGAGACAATGTTTGCTTGTCAAACTCTGTGTTAAGAAAGAGGCATTTTGTTTGTTGCTCTTCTTCGTCCCAATGTGCAATGATTGTGTCATTGTGTGTCCACTGAAAGATATCCTCGTTTACATTTGGTACTTCTGCTTGAAGAGTGATGGATTGTCCTGTCATTCCACACACAGAAACAGCATCTGTAAAAGAGTGAAATTGAAGGTGTTTAATTACATAGTTGAAAACCCATTGATAAATATGTTAACACTACCACTAACACTTACAATATGTTTTAATTGTGTTATTTCATTTCACAAAAGGTTATTACCTTCTCTATGATCTTTTTAATTACTTCAAAGAAAAGTTATTATTATCTGGTCTCCAACCAGAAAACCACAAAAGCCTTGGCTTAAAAGGGTAAGATGAAGAAAGGCACACCTTAAAGGCACCTTCCTTAACTTTGGTAGGGACAGATTCAAGTACGCTATAGTTTCAAGAAACAAAAACTATTTGTTGTTTTTACCTTGAGATGCTAGGGTCCCAGCCAGGAGACAGAGAAGTCCAGCTCCAGTAGCTTTTGAGAGCATTATCCCTGTTAGAACAAGTTCATTGCAGTCAACCTGTCATACAAAAAGAAGCACAGATAACTCAGAACGACCTAAATTCCAGTTACTATTTCAGGCTTGCAGTCCAATTACAATTCTAACTCTTCAATATATTTGTTCCATATACAGTGGGCTATCTGTGATTTTTAAGGTTATATTTGAGGTTTTGGGGAGCAAGCTTGTGGTGTGGGTCAGTTGGATTGTGTCTCTAACATTCCAGAACCGCATTGTTCCACAAGGTTGAGTTTTCCCACACCCCTGCTGATGTTTTGATCTCTACCCTCTGTCTCTGGTTCTTCCCTGTGCTTTTCCACACAAGGGATAAACTAATGGCAGGAATATTGAATTAAGGGTATTACATGTGGTATTTCATTTACAATGATTTGCATAGAGTGGTTTACACATACACTACCGTTCAAAAGTTTGGGGTCACTTAGAAATGTCCTTATTTTTCAAAGAAAAGCACTGTTTTTTTCAAAGAAGATGACATTTAATTAATCAGAAATACACTCTATACATTGTTAATGTGGTAAATGACTATTCTAGGTGGAAATATCTGGTTTTTAATTATATACCTACATAGGAGTATAGAGGCCCATTTCCAGCAACTATCACTCCAGTGTTCTAATGGTACATTGTGTTTGCCAATTGCCTTAGAACACTCATGGATGACTAGAAAACCCTTGAAACCCCTTGTGCAATTATGCTGTTTCTGAGAGAAGCTATAAAACTGGCCTTCATTTGAGCTAGTTGAGTATCTGGAGCATCACATTTGTGGGTTCAGTTATACTCTCAAAATGGCAAGAAAAGATAACTTTCATGTGAAACTCTCCAGTCTATTCTTGTCCTTAGAAATTAAGGCTATTCCATGCGAGAAATTGCGAAGAAACTTAACATTTCCTACAACGGTGTGTACTCCTCCCTTCAGAGAACAGCACAAACGTTCTCTAACCAGAGTAGAAAGAGAAGTGGGAGGTCCCGGTGCACAACCCAACAAGAAGACAAGTATATTAGAGTGTCTAGATTGAGAAATAGACGCCTCACAGGTCCTCAACTGGCAGCTTTTAAAATGGTACCCGCAATACGCCAGTGTCAACTTCTACAGTGAAGAGGCGACTCTTGGATGCTGGCCTTATAGGCAGAGTGGCAAAGAAAAAGCCATATCTGAGACTGGCCAATAAAAAGAAAAGATTGATATGGGCAAAAGAACACAGACATTGGACAGAGGAAGATTGGAAAAAAGTGTTCTGGACGAATTTAAAGGTTGAGGTGTTTGGATCATACCAAATCTCAACCCCATTGAGCTGTTGTGGGAGCAGCTTGGCCGTATGGTACGCAAGAAGTGCCCATCAAGCCAATCCAACTTGTGGGAGGTGCTTCAGGAAGCGTGGGGTGAAATTTCTACAGATTACCGCAACAAATTAACAGCTAGAATGCCTAAGGTCTGCAATGCTGTAATTGCTGCAAATGGAGCCTTTTTTCACGAAAGCAAAGTTTGAAGAACAAAATTTATATATAAAAAAAAATATATATATATTTCCAACCTTGTCAATGTCTTGACTATATTTATTAGGGTTCATGCAGCGAAGTTGCAGAAACCTATTGTGTTTCTATTTGTTGTTCTTCTTCTTATTATTCTGTGCTGGGATCCTATGGCAGCCCATAGAACCGTCTGGTAAAAAGTTGTGAAATTTGGCACACTGATTGGGGACAGTCCCATGATTCATTTCACCAAGTTTCATGTAGGCAGATGTAGCGCTCTAGCGCCACCAACAGGTCAAAGTTGGACGTACGTTCACACACGTAACTTTTGACCCCTTGGCCCGATTTTCAAAAATGAGGCATCCTTGGAATCCTTGGACATACACGAGTTCAACGCACCCTATGACATTTTGCGCCATGATGGATTTTCCGCCATTTTGGATTTTATCAAAAACCTTCAAAAAGTTTCACGGGTCACAATTTTTGTCCGATCAACACCAAACTTGACACACATCATCTTCAGACCAAGCCTCACAAAAGTTGTGGTAGTCCATCTTCGCAACTAAAACCGTTCGCCCGTGACAGCCAATCAAAGTTTGCGACGAAGTCGCCAGACAGGACGTGGGCTCATATCTCAGCAACGATTTGATGTATCCAGACCAAACTTACTACATGGACCGCTTACCTCATCAGGAAGACACTCAAGAAATTTGGTGACCTTTGACCTCTAGGTGGTGCTGTAATTACAAAAAATGCATTTTGGCCTCTAGCTGTTGACATGTTTGGAATTTCAACTTACTAGTGGGATCTACTCATGCTCTTGGAGGTCTTTAGGTTGACACATGCAAATATGTGACATAATCATAATTGATCAGGGCGCCATATTGAATTTAGTCAAAAACACTAAAAAGCAAACACAGGTCACAAATTTGATCTGATCTTCCCCAAAATTGGCGCAGACCATCATTAGACCATGCCTTATAACTGCATTAGTTTATGGAACAATTGATGAAAGCGTTCGCCAGTAGCAGCCAATCGAATTAGGCGGCGAAGCCGCCAAACAGGAAGTGAGCTCATATCTCAGCAACCCTGTAATGTATCAAAACCAAACTTGGTACATGGACTGCTGACCCCATCTGGGGGACAATCAATATATTTGGTGACCTTTGTCCTTAATTTAATCCAAAACACTAAAAAGTTTGCACAGGTCGCAAATTTGATCCGATCTTCACCAAAATTGGCACAGACTTTCTAAAGACCATGCTTTATCACTGCATTGCGTTCTGAAAGCATTCGCCTTCAACAGCCAATCGAATTTGGCCGATTCGCTGCATGAACCCTCCATTGCTGCTTGCAGCTATATTTTCTATTAATTTTGCAACTCATTTGATAAATACAAGTGTGAGTTTTCATAGAAAACATGAAATTGTCTGGGTGACCCCAAACTTTTGAACGGTAGTGTACATCTCAGAAACATGATAAAGCTGATCTCTGTGGGTTGCAGGTAACCCCCCTCTGGAGGTGACAAACCCCTCCATTAGTCTGTGTGACTGTGTGATCCCTATCAGTAAACACCAATTTCCCTGTGATTAATTATTATATCAGACTAGTGCAGTGCCCGTAGGAATTATGCATTCTGTAGTGTTAGCAGACGTAGGTGTAGCTGTTGGGTAGTGTAATAGCAAGACATATTTGCACTCCACATAGGTACAGGTTACACTGAAGTATTATTGTGATGCATGTTTCCTTTTAATTAAGAAATGTTTTAATGTTGTATAGCCTTTTTGGAGATATACCAACAAATAAAGTTTGAGATTATGTAGTGGATGCAGTTGAATATAGATGTCAAAGTTGCTGTCTAAACTATGATCTAAATGTCATAAAGAAAGAAATGATTTAAAATGAAGTTATGGTTGAAATAGGATCACTTCTTTATTGTAAGGGTAAGTGTAGGGTAAGAATGGTCATGCAGTTGGACTCAAATGTAGGTTCAGTTTATTGAATGTATGTAGCCTACTGTACTGTAGGCTACTGTATGACTTTGATGATGCTAGCTTTGACAGCCCACTCTCAGACAGATCGTAATCTAATTATGTCCTTACAATGGGAACACAGTTTAAATACTCTGACTGGAGATGGCGTTACTATCCCCCACCCGAATTCAGTGCAGGACTGGGAGGATAGCATGACGACGTGGGCCCAACATAATTTACAGCGAGATTTGCTCGTATTTCGTGGACTCCATAGCAACAGACGGGAAAGCAATGGACAATCTGAAAGCCTCCGAGGCTTATCAAAATATTCATATTGTTTATTAGTATAGCGTATTTTTACAGTACATTTCTGCACTTATTTGACTTACAACTTGGCAAACTCATTTCATAAGCATGGTTGAAATGTAACTGTGATTACAGCACTTATTCATGGCATATGCAAAATGCATGAATTTTACTCTATACAACTCTCTCTCTGAATTCATAGTTCGCGAGATATTTTGCAACGCGTTTGCGTTTGGATTACGCGTGGATTACTATTCCCTGTCTGTTAGATGACTGTACAACTCTAGACATTACTTTGAAACTTAATATAAAGAAGCTTATATAAACGAATAGATAAAATCAATCACTGTCTTAAGATTACCTGAGCAAAAGTCTGTATCTGTTCACCAAGAAGAATTTGAATGCGGACCTCCTTATCGTATCCAACGCTATTCTGAACTTTGAGTGAAGGCAGGACAGTTTTAATACCACTAATATTGTTTGTGACCTAATTTGTGACGTCATTTCGGTGCTACGGGAAACGATAACCCATTAGTGCCTACGGGAAACGGTAAAATACAAATATCTCGCGAACTATGAATTAAAAAATCTTCAAAATCAAGGATGCACAGGTTCATGACATGCGTAAGCTACATGCGAAATCTCATAACTAACGTAACTACCGTCAGGGAGATACGCCCTAGACAGACTGACACACACACAGAGCTTCCTGGATTTATAGATAGATAGGCCTAGACACAAAAACCTTCAAAATGGATCAGTGTAATCCTGCAATCAATAGCTAAAAGCAGACTTGAAAAATCTGCAGCTGTAGCCTAAATTAAGTAATGCCATTAGGTAGGTTTCGCCCTAGACTGACACACTGACTGACACACTGACTGACTGACACACAGAGATTTCTGGATTTAGTTTGGAAAGTATTATCTATCTATAAATAAAATAGATAGTTGCCAGTACTTATGTTAGTGAAAACCCCCTCCACCAATCCTTCCCCGGAGCAGGCCTGGAGTTTTAATTCACTTCAAAGTTTATTAACTATTTTTGTTTGTTTTCTCAGTACAACCTTGACAACCATACATTAAAGATCTTAATAGACAGAGTTGACCATTTTCAAATACATGGTTACAATATGACATCACAATGCATCGTTTTAAAATACAAATATCTCGCAAACTATGAATTAAAAAATCTTCAAAATGACATCACAATCTGAAAGCCTCCGAGGCTTATCAATAAGCTACCATTTGAAGCAGTGTATACTCAAACGATAACCCATAGTGCCTAACGCGAACGATAAAATAGAAATATCTCGCGAACTATGAATTCAGAGAGAGAGTTGTATAGAGTAAAATGCATGCGTTTTGCATATGCCATGAATAAGTGCTGTAATCACAGTTACATTTCAACCATGCTTATGAAATGAGTTTGCCAAGTTGTAAGTCGAATAAGTGCAGAAATGTACTGTAAAAATACGCTATACTAATAAACAATATGAATATTTTTGATGGATTATTATTCCCTGTATGTTAGATGACTGTACAACTATAGACATTACTTTGAAACTTAATATAAAGTTATAAACGAATAGATAAAATCAATCACTGTCTTAAGATTACCTGAGCAAAAGTCTGTATCTGTTCACCAAGAAGAATTTGAATGCGGACCTCCTTATCGTATCCAACGCTATTCTGAACTTTGAGTGAAGGCAGGATAGTTTAGGCAAGTCTGTATTGAATTATCAGAATAATACGGGGCACTTTTTAAACATCATTATTTTGAGATCCGGGGCTAGAATCTCTGAGAACACTTTAATGTAAGACCATTGGTAACCAATAAGATTAAGATTTTTGAATGTATAGTTCGCGAGATATTTGTATTTTACCGTTTGCCGTGCATTGAAATGCAATGCACGGCAAACGGTAAAATACAAATATCTCGTGAACTATAAATTCAAAAATCTTCAAAATCAAGGATGCACAGGTTCATGACATGCGTAAGCTCATCAGGGAGATACGCCCTAGACAGACTACTCTGAAAGGTATGATGGTCCCATATGGTTTCCATTCAGACTGCACTTATTCAGATCAGAGTATTTCTATAGGAAACTCACCTTGTTTCACTGCCGTATGTAGTCTGTGTTTTCTTGTTCCAGTATGTGTAAATAATAAGCCACTTAGCTAATTGTCTTGTTGCAAAAACTGACAATCGAGTTTGACCATCCGGTTTTATAGGTTCTTAGCGTGACGTAGCTTGTTTGATTGTGACGTAATTTCGGTGCACAGTGGGACTTGCTACGGGAAAAGATAACCCATTAGTTGCTACGGGAAACGGTAAAATACAAATATCTCGCGAACTATAAATTCAAAAATCTTCAAAATCAAGGATGCACAGGTTCATGACATGCGTAAGCTACTTGCGAAATATCATAACTAACGTATCTACCTTCAGGGAGATACGCCCTAGACAGACTGACACTGACACACACACACCCACACACAGAGATTCCTGGATTTATAGATAGATGTAGGACTAAATTAACTGGGTACTTAGGGAGAGATGGTCAAAGGATTTTGATTATTCTGCAGCCAGAGACTCCCACTCTCTATGTACTGTATGTAGCCATCATCCTTTGAGGAGCCAGGTATGTAATACCCTGAATGTTCGGATGTTTCATATGTCTTCTCTTATGTATTTGTAACTTTAGATTATTCACTTTAGCCTAGGTTAAATGTGTTACTGAATTAGTAACTTCCACCTGCCAAATACATTGTGATGCTATGACCCAATGTGGCCTCTGGAAAGTACTTCCTTACAGAAATGACTGAACAGAAAATGCAGAGGTGACGCATGAACTTGGAATAGTCCATTATATCCTGAATGACAGGGGGCCCCACATCGACAAAAGTTAGAATACTTTAGATTTAACGCGAAATAAATAACTCGAGATAGATGCATCTTCAAAACTGAACTTTAAATGCATTTTTAATCTATGTAATTGCATTTTGATGGCACATTTGTTATTATGTTAAAGCCGGTTGTTGAGGTCTATTATTCAAATTGCCAATTGCGATTTGAGAGCGCTATCTATTAGAGAGATCATGAATCGCAACAACGTCTTACCTGAAAATAATGTGATGAAACTAAAATTGCAAAGGCAAGAACACGCAAAACCTCTGAAGTTAGCGGCAACATGTGCATGCTCGGCAAAGTGAAACTAAATGTACTAGCGTGTTGCCAGGTTCAATTTTAAAAAATCAACTATTATAACCGAGACAGCATAGCCGATTCACCTGCTTCTTAGACATGAAAGCTGTTGATAAGGTGGAGATGAAACAAGTTTATCTGGAAGCAGCACAGAGCAACAGAGAGAAGCATTTTGTTAGTTTTGAACACATGAAGGAATGCATTGAAATGTGTTGCAGCTTGGCCGCTTGTATGGAGATCTGAGCACCACTTGTTTCAGTCACTACTTTGAGCTTTGAGACCTTGTCTCTGCTCCTGCTACAGCCCGCTCCCAAGTGATTTACTCTCCCCAGAACTGCCCATTTCCCATGTGTTGTGCTGCAAGAACACATATATTGGTAAATTTGTGCAGGTTAAATTAAATTTACTTTGTTATGTAATCTGGGTCTGAGCTTTGGCTAAATTAATTTCAGCAATCATGGCCCAATTTCAAAGTTGTATGAACTCGATATGAAATGAACTGGATATATAAACCAAAACCCTGGCAACAATTTGTAGTAACCGTCCTTTCCTGGTTGCCATGATGCAGCATAAGTCCAGTACGATCTCTAGAGTCCTTTTTCGTAATTACAGTAGTCTGAAGGTGGTAACAATTGCCAGTATGAGTAGCCTAACCATTGGCCCCTATGAGATTGCGTTACTTCCTACTACGAAATAGTTAATTTAAATGTTTAGGCCACCTTACCTATAAGGAACATAGAGAAGGTTCCAATACCAGCACTGTCAAACTATTTCTCTCTCAGAAAGGTGAAAGAGGCTATGTTGTTGAGGTTGCTGTTCGTAGTTCCTTTGCAGTAACAGTATGCAACAATTATACTTCAGGATTAGGGTTAGGATAAGCAGTTTTACCTTAAAATAAGAGCAAAATTGGGGCGCTACAATGACTTTTAATATGGAGAATCGCCTCCGTGCCATTGCCATATCAGGGTCAATAGGCTTATAACTGCTAAATGTAAGAGTGCAATGCCGCCTGGCTTTTTACTGTCTGCCGAAGTAGTCTTATTTGCCGTCTTGCTTTGTCTTGTGTTGCACTTGCTTGATGTTTGACTATGTAAGGACAGTTGTTGAGTAACTAGTTTGTCATAATGTCAAAGTCAGCACATTTCAAGAGATTTAGTTAGTTTTAGCCGCTAGCATATCGTTAGCGAATAGCAATTGATCCGGAATGCTTCTTTAAGCAAGCCAAGGTGCTCACAATTCTGAGGTCATGAGTTTAATCTCAGGAACCATGAGTACTGATAAAAGTTATACCATAACGTGCCACTATGATTTTGGACAAGCGTGACAGCAAAAACATGCAACGTAGATGTGAGTTTCTATTCAAAGCCCAATGAAGCATGAAATATGTTCACGCTCCTCACTTCTTCTAGGGTTCCAACAACCGTTATGTATCATACAAAATTCATCATGTCTAAAGAAATAACAGAAACGCCCCACTTGTTTCATACAATACATTTTAATTTTAATTTTATAAAAACACAGAGAATACTTCATACAAACACAAAACAACACATTGCATAACGTAGAAACACAGGAAAGCACATGACATGGCAATCAAACACAGGGAAACACATGGAAGCCAGCGTCCCTTGGCTAACATAGTGTATCCTAACACTGCAACACTAAATGTGGACAATGGCAGAACAACTTTTGTCCAAAGTGATGTACAAGACGAAAGAACAATCAAGCTACGTGCAGTAGAAACCTGGTGTAATAAATAATACTAAACATAAGAAAGAAAAAAAAATGAAAGAAAAAAAGAAAAAGAAGTGCAGGAATGTAACTGCTGTAAGTGCAAGTTAAGCGCTAGTCGAAGTGCCAGTTTGCAAGGGAGGTGCTTTCTGAAGAGTTGGGTCTTCAAAAGCTTCTTGAAGGTAGAGAGGGACGCCCCTGCTCTTGCAACAGCAGCAGAACAACAAAGGACCACGTTTTGTCTTCACACACAAAGTGAAAGAATCTTAGACACGTAGGATACCAGACTGAATATACTTCAATCTGGATCGAAGTGGAACTCAAAGCACAACTCTGGGTTTTTAAGGACACCTTCTGTGTTTGCAAAATGTGTAATGCCAAAGTCCAGCCAGACATTAAAAAAAGTGGGCACACAATAATCCAGAACATAAAAGGGAGAACCAGCCTGTGAGGGCTTTGAAATAAGACATAGTTGAATAGTTACTCTAAATAACAGGGGAGGGCTGGATTCCTTTAAAGCCGTCTCAGATACAGGACACACCTCATTAAGACAAGAGGACTCTGAGGACAATGCTTAGTCTTGACCAGGGAGGGCGCTATTGTGAGTGAAAGGGACAACGACAGTTATAACCTGTTATCTCCCTCTGGAACGAAATACTGTTTTCTGATTGGCTAATGGGGTGTACATTAAGTTCGTATATAACCGGACACCTTGGACGTAGTCCCAGTAGAAACGTTAAATCGCCGTTCCATATCAATGCTCTTGAATGGTTACCATTGACAACCAACGTAACGTTTATTTTTTGACAGCTAGAATAATTTGAACCAAGATGGCGGCGTGTTGGGACAAGTTAGTGGGCAATGTTTTATGTCAATTAAGCTATCTACACGACTTTTTATATGTCTAAATTGACTCGGTTAGTTGTTTATGTTCTACACGAATGTTGCAGAGTATTGTAATTCTTAACTGAAAGTCTCGGCTGTTAGCGCTTAGAAAAAAAAACATTGAAACAGATGGTAGCTCACACGGCTAACTAGCCGGCTCGATTGTGAGCCTTCGACCAAAATTACTAAACTTGACCTCCCTGTTGCTCTGTCCAACTTCACCATCAACGGAAACGTGGAGTTCAACTGTAAATAGTAAAACCTTATGAACAATACCTGTGTCCGTGTGTCCGTTTACTTTACAGAGGTGAGCTCATGAGTGTCACTTTGCAGCAACGCCCGGGGAAACTAAAGGTCCAGTTCCACGCACTACTTTCTCACTACTTTCTCTAACGGGAGCACTAGGCTTCAAAAGAAGAATTCATCAGGTTATTATGCATATTAAATTTCCTAAAGATAAAGGAAATTCTAAATAATAATATTAAAAACATTTTTGGATGTTGTAAACGGGAGATAAGCGGGATAACGGCCTCCGAGCTGTCCAGTTCTATGAAGCTCCACGTCGTGGTGTTCTTCCCCCCGCAGCGTCCATTAACTTCGTAGAACTGGACAGCTCGTCGGCCGTTATCCCTTACTGAATGGGCATGTGACAGGAAGGTGAATTAGAGGGCAGATGGTGATATGGTGATACACCTCAACACTAAATGTGTTGGTAGAACAGCAGCAGAACAACAAATGTCCATGTTTTGTCTTCACACACAAAGTGAAAGGAAGTCATTTACAGTATTGTCCACTGTGGGGATTCATCTTTCCTTCACAAAGTTTTCACAAGCTGACAACCAGTTGATTGACAACCTGTCAGCATAGTCACGCCACAGTTCAAGCCAGCTTTAAGAGCAGCTGCTACTACCAACAGATACAGTATCTAAACGTCGGTCGGTACTGTGTTAGTATCAGTATCATTGGATCATAGGACCATTAAAACAATATAAATACCTGAAAGCAGAGCAGCCAAAAACACTTCTGTGAAATGTGACCAGCACATATTACTCTTTAGGGAAGACAATTGAAACAGGCTACCATCTAGTCTCAGGTTAGGCTAATAAATACAATTCTTCAATAGTTGTTCCTGTATTGTCCCTGAGCGTGAATATGACGAATGCTGGAGCTGGAGGGTTCCAAACAGCAGCATGATCTTTGGAAAGCACCTAGATAACCTTCTGATACAAGAAGGATGAGTTGGCATCATCTGGGGTTTCCCCATTCTCCACGACCACCTCAGAGGTCTCAGGCTTTGGCGCTTCCTCTTTAGCTGGAGAAAACATACGTGCACACACACAAACACACACACACACACACACACACACACACACACACACACACACACACACGTGTCATTATTTTAGTTTACTAATAAAACCGTGCTTTGAGTGCTGCTCAGCTTTGTAACATTACCTCTAAGTTTAAACATCATCATTATTGTGATCATAGGGTATCTCACCAGGTTAGATCATCCATCTCATACATCACCATTTCTACCTTTTTAACACTACCTCTGAAAACTGACACATTAACACAATATCATGAAGTATTTTGGAGTGCTTCTTCACACATACTGTTAGTATCTTCTTATGTGTTGTAGTAAAGTGTAAGATGTGGGAAGTGCTAGAGCTCTACAGTTGGTATTTATGGTGTGTACACGTCTGATTACTGATAGTCGTTTACTCAAGAAATACAGAAATACAAACATAACACACACATGCACACACATTTGTACACACACATACACACACACACGCACACCTTTCTTGTCATGTTTACTGGAGCAATAGTGATCTGAAGGCCTATGATGTGGCTGATACGATGGGTGTCTTACTATCTTGATGAGAAGTGCGATCTGGGGTCACATGACCGTTCTCTCCTGTGGCATCAGTTCTGTTCCCACTGCATGATATCTCTGAGGAAAACACAGAAGAGACATCTAGTTAGATATGGGAACTCTGTATTACGCAACACACACAACTACAACAACAACAAAAGCCTGAGTAGAAACCCACTGCATGAGGTCCCAGTTGCATCTCTGTACAGAAAGTCTTTCATGCAAGAAAGGACAGTGTCATGGTCATTGTGTGTACAGGCTGTGTTAGATGAGGGTGAGCTGGTTATGACTGAAAACAAGTTATACCAAAGTGAATAAGCCAACTTCATATGGTGAGAACATACATTCATTTGTGACAGTACACTGACAGTAGACTCACACACACACACACACACACACACACACACACACACTCAAACTCCTCAGTTCATTATCATTTTTATGTGGCACTGAAGAATGACCTATACAGACATACAATGGTTCCATGCAAAATTGTTAATGGAGGACCCGCACATACTGTAGACATCAACAGGTGGATTAGGCACAATTTTGAGAGGGCTTTTACGGTAACACAGTAGAGATCTTACCATGCAGATGAATTACCACTTCATGTGATGCATCACCATTCTCTGTATTTAATGCGCCTGGATGTAGAAAAGAAAAGGTTGTACAACATATTTTAGTAGAAATATACCAACAACCAGGAGCCCCCTCACAGCCCCCACCCCCCCCCCCCCCATGGCAAATTCCATAGAGGATCGGGACAAAAGTAGATATATTGCAGTTCTCACACAGAAGATAACCTACCGTCAGTCTGAATTGTTGCTCCACTGCAAGTGCCATTTGGTACTTCAGCAACAGTCCCAATATTGATGTCTGATGGCTCTGAAACACACATACTTTATTGGCTTTATACCCACAACCAGGAGCCCTCTCACAGCCCTCCTCCTCAAAAACATTGTTTAGATTTCTTTAGTTTTAGATTATTAATGGCGTGACTAGTAAAATCAATATACTTGAGGTACATTTGAGGTGAAATTGCACATTCATAGGGGATCAGTACAGAGTAGATTACAGTTAACCATAAGACATTTTTTAGTTCTCACACAGAAGATAACCTACCGTCAGTCTGGATGGTTGCTTCAACAGTCCCATTAATCATGTCTGATGGCTCTGAAACACAAACCTCTGTTTAGCTGCAATCTTCTAGCAATCAAATAATGTACACTCACATAAACACACACACACACACACACACACACACACACACACACACAGTGCTGTGCAAACGTTTTCGGCACTTTAGTTCTTTCACAAAACAATTGTATTAGACGGTTATTTTCTATTCTTATTAGCATTAGTGTGTCAATAAGAAATATCATATTTGCTATTTTCAAACAGCCGTATTCCAGTCGGACATTTATTTGCTGGTAAAGAACAAAAGTAACAGACCACACTGCAGATTAAAAAACTAAAGACTATCAGCTAGAACAGGCAGAAACCAGTGTCATTTGAGATTACATTAAATGCAAGAATCAAGAAAGTCTAAATCTACTAAAGAGCTGAAGAACTCTGTGGCAAGTTCTCCAAAATGCTTGAAACAATCTGCTTGCAAATACCCTAAAAACGGTATCACCTACAAGCAAGAAGTAAACTTACAGGCAAGAAGTATACCTACAGGAAAGAAGTATACCTACAGGCAAATTGATGCCGTGTTGAAGACAAATGGAGGTTGCACCAAATATCGTTTTGATTTAGTTTGTTCTTTTTTGTTTACTACACATTGTATGTTGTTATTTGATTTAAGTAAAAACTATTCATGTCCTTATTTTTGGAAGCATCCTCACATGACCGCAATTGTCCACAAGTGGCTAAAACTTTTGCACGGTACTGATACATACACAAAAAAAAAAACCTATTCATTCACAGATTATCATGAATACTTAAGGTTTTGTTCCTCTTATGTAAAGAGAAATTAAAGGATAGATTCTGTTAACCAGATGGTGAACATTTTTACATGAATACAAATATTCTGAACACTCATCTGTTGGTAAGTATGCCACTAAACGAGCGTCCATGGTAATGGTAATCATCGGATCTGGCTGTGGTTGAAGTCTTACCATTTGTCTGGCCGAGTAGTTTTTGAGATGGCTTGCTATTTTCTTCCATGTCGTCATTCTTCTTTATACGGATTGGTGCATTTTCTGGTATATCTAACACACAAACACACAAACACACAAACACACAAACACACACAAATATCCTTTTTATGAGGCACTGAAGAATGACCCAAACAGACGTACAATGTTTCCATGCATGATAATGAATGGAGGACCAGCACATAATGTAGATGCCAAAAGTAATTGTATAACACCCTGTGAGGTATTATTACAGTTGTGAAAGTGTTAAATGAAAGCTTATGCTCACCTCCAGTTACTGATGATGACTGTCCAGTTATTAGATCCAACATACCTGAAGTCACAAAAGAAAACTATTCATTCTAAACCATATGTGTACATGCCACGAATATGTAAGTGTGGAAGATGGAAGCTTGTTTGTGTGTGTGTGTGTGTGTGTGTGTGTGTGTGTCTGTCTGTGTGTGTGTGTATGTGTGTGTGTGTGTGTGTGTGTGTGTTTCGCTCTGTGCGTGTGTGTGTGTGTGAGAGAGAGAGTTGAAAGACAGAGGAGAGGGCGAGAGTAGAAAGTCCAGTGGAATAATACGATATCTTACCAGTTTTCCTTTTCCTACGGCAGTAGATCCAAATCCAAATCCCAATCCCAATCAAGACAAGAACAGCAAGAACAGCAGCAATTATAAAGTATATTTCTGCAAAGGAAAACACACAAAGAGTAGTTTTACACATTAAAAAGTACATTATAGTGCATACCGTAAATATGAAGCTGCAAACCTTAGACTTTAAATGTAATACTTTTCTCAATGTACTTATTACTAAGCTATATCATAAATAAAATGTCTGATTGTGGTGTCATTGTACTATTTTCTGATTTGTCATTCACACACATATAAACACACACACACACACAAACATTAACTATTCAAGACACATAGATAAACACACATGGACATGAACCCACACCCTAGAATACATCCTCTGGAAAGTTCTGAAATCTTGCTGTGTAATACATTGAAAATAAGCCACATCCTGTTCTGTGAAGCCTCTGACACACTTACCATAAGCAATCCTGCCTGGCACAGTGAAAGTTCCACTCTTCCAGCTCACTGGATTACTGACATTACAGGTGTAAGTAACATCCTGGTCTTCAGCTCTGTCCAGTCCAGTCCACTCAGGCCCATCCTTCCTCTCACCCCTGCTATCTGTCCAGGTGTACTGGGAGTGCTCGTCCTCAGTTGCCTTACAGGTCAGGGTGCAGCTGCTGGGGTTGCAGTCTTGAGTAATGTCAGGCTGAGAAACAGCATCTGTTAAAGGATGAGGATATTACAATATCACATACTGGCATAATGATACCTGATGCCTGAGTTCTCCTTCCTGGTCTCATTGGAGAAAAAATATACTAAAGCATACCTCAGCAGTTTCTATTACATACTAAGGGTTTTGAGCAAGCGGGAAGACAATATTTTGGAAATGACACATGAACATCTGATGGTGTCAGACGTTTCAGATCATAAAAAAAACAAATGAATACAAAACGTGACAGGACATCCTTATCTCGTTTGTGATTTATTGGAGACAGTCTTGCAGCAGTAATATCAACATACCTTGTGTATCTTATAAATGAACCAAAATCTTATAAATTAACCAAAATCTTATAAATGAACAAAATCTTTGTGATAGTTTGTACGGATACAAATGTCTGTACCTTCAGATCTACACTCCATCGAACAGAATTGTTGTATACATTTGGTATGTGTCAATGCCCCGTACATAGGTCCAAACAAATGCATACAGACAAAAACAAATGTAGCGCTATTGTCTCAGACTTTACACATTTTACTCACTGAACACAATGAGTTCCACAGTCTCATGGTTTTGTCGTCTTCACACAAGTACCTTAGTTCTATTGAAAACATATTTTGAACAGAAAACATCTTCTTTCAACAGAAACCGTTTCCAGTATCACTCACCAATTACAGCTAAGGTCACAAACTGTGATGGGTCCTTGTTGTTCACCTCAGCTGAGTAAGTCCCATTGAACTGTGGCTGGAGGTTTGAGATGTTCAAGGCCCAGGTTTGCATATTCAGTGTAGTGACATCTTTAAATATGTTATAATAGGTTGGTGCATCATCTCCATCAAACCATTCTGCAGCTTTGTCCTTGTTGTGTTTCCAGATAATGGAGGAAACCCCCGTCACTTGCCTTGCCGAGAGCTCAACAGATCCACCTCTGATGCCATACACGTCACCTGAAAAGGAAATGTTTGGGGTAGACAGAGGATGAAAAATGAACACTTTTCACATAATCAACAGATGTTAGACTTTCTGAGTACAGTGCAAACATTTACTGTTTTGGTTGTTCTAAAAGCTTTCTCACTTCCATCCAATAAATTAAATGCACTTTAACCAGCCTAAGTTCATGATTATGAAAAATTGGACAAGGATTCGGAAGGTGTCATGCTAAGGTTTTGACTACACACAGAAAAACATGGGTCGTTTGAGGTCAACCTGCTTGAAATCTGAGCTGTCATAGCTCAAAGACATCTACGCAGTTTGGCTACAACTTCCCCAAACAATGATGGCGATGCACTCCGGACAAGAAATAACTTTCCTAACCACCCTGAGTTAAAGTGAAGTTGATGATTCTGAGGTTAAAAACTAGAGTGATCTGAAACATTTACTTCTAGTGTTTCTTTGAGACCAACCTGCTTGCACTTCTGGATCACAAAGACCTTTCAAACTAAAGAAAATCTACAGTTTCCAAACCTTTTTCAAGCGCTTCAAGAAAATAAAAAGAGAAACAATATTGATAAACTTACCTGATGTCACTGATGTGAAAACCAGAAGAATTGTTATGGCATGTTGTATTGCAGCCATTTGTAGCCGGGTGACTCTCACCTTCACACCCTTTCACACATGCAGTCGTCAAAAGAAAGAGAAAAAAAGAGGAAGGGTAAGCAGTTATGCGTCATCATCACAAACTGTCAGAAGGAGGAG
Organism: Sprattus sprattus; assembly: GCF_963457725.1. Taxonomy (NCBI): domain Eukaryota; kingdom Metazoa; phylum Chordata; class Actinopteri; order Clupeiformes; family Clupeidae; genus Sprattus; species Sprattus sprattus. Next base: position 28,906,452 of record NC_137924.1, read on the forward strand.
CTTAGCTGTTAGAAAAAAACGGTTTCAGAATAGACGTGAGACTTCTGAGGAACAGAGGCCTGAAAAAAAAGCATTCTGATAAAACCTCAAGTACTAACAGGACAAAGCACAGTAAGTGTAGCCTCCCTGCAGAGGGATTAGGGATTTTCTAAGCATGCAAAGGTTGCAAAGGTTTTTGGTCCTTAAGATTTCAAGAACTATACCTACAGTACTGTGCAAAAGTTTTAGGCAGGTGTGAAAAAATGCTGTAAACTAAGAATGCTTTCAAAAATGGAAGTGTTAACAGTTTATTTTCATCAATTCTTCATAAATTAACAAAATGCAGTGAAGGAACAGAAGAAAATTCTAAATTAAATCAAAATTTGGTGTGACCATCCTTTGCCTTCAAAATAGCATCAATTTTCCAGATACACTTGCGCACAGTTTTTGAAGGAACTCGGCTGGTAAATTGTTCCAAACATCTTGGAGAACTAACCACAGATCTTCTGTGGATGTAGGCTTCCTAAAATTCTTCTGTCTCTTCATGTAAACCCAGACAGACTCGATGATGTAGAGATCAGGGCTCTGTGGGGGTCATACCATCACTTGCAGGACTTTCTGTTCTTCTTTAAGCTGAAGATAGTTGTTAATGACATTGGCTGTATGTTTGGGGTTATGTTCCTGCTGCAGAATACATTTGGTGCCAATCATACGCCTCCCTGATGGTATTGCATGATGGATTAGTATCTGCCTGTATTTCTCAGCATTGAAGACTCCATTCATCCTGACCAAATTTCCAACTCCACTTGCAGAAATGCAGCCCCAAACTGGAAAGGAACCTCTACCATGCTTCACTGTTGCCTGCAGACTCTCATTATTGTACCTCTCTCCAGCCCTTCGGCGAACAAACTGTCTTCTTCTACAGCCAAATATTTCTAATTTTGACTCATCAGTCCAGAGCACCTTCTGCCATGTTTCTGCACCCCAGTTTCTATGTTTCCGTGCTTAGTTCAGTCACTTGGCCTTGTTTCCTTGTCGGGGTAGAGCTTTTTGGCTGCAACTCTTCCATGAAGACCACTTCTGGCCAGACTTCCCCGGACAGTAAATGTCTGTACCTGGGTACCACTGGTTTCTGCCAGTTCTGAGCTGATGCCACTGCTTGAAATCTTCCGATTTCGAAGGTAAATAAGCTTGATGGGTTTTTCATCAGCTGCATTAAGTTTCCTTGGCTGACCACTGCGTCTACGATCCTCAACGTCTTCTTCAAAAGAGCTTGAACTGCACATTTTGAAACCCCTGTCTGCTTTGAAATATTTGTCTGGGAGAGACCCTGCTGATGCAGTATAACTACGTTGTGTCTTGTTGCTGTGCTCAGTCTTACCATGTAAATGGATAAAAAATAAACATTTATTGTTTACATTTTTCAAAGCATTCTTAGTTAATAGCATTTTTTCACACCTGCCTAAAACTTTTGCACAGTACTGTATTTCTAGAAACAAGTTGTTAACATCACAGAGCCGTAAGAAGTCTGCTCTCTCCACAGTTTGTAAAAATCATACTTATTTCCCACTCACCACACTATAGAAAATGTATCAGCTACTTCAACAATGGTGGGAAAGTTATAATTGCAGTATATTATCATATTTAAATATTCAAGTATTGTAGGCCTACCGTTTACATTGTAGAGATCTCATCAGAAAACTTGGAGAACCAGATGTTAACATACAAATACACTCATATGTCAGAAATATTAAACTGACAAAAAGATGATCCATGCTTGGAAAGGCTCAGAATATCAGGAGATGGATTTGCATGCAACAGGTAAGCTTTTAGTTTTTCATCAAAAGCTGTCTAAAACGAATACAACTTCCCTATTTTAAAAGGTCTTGTCACAGAAACAGCATATCCGATCCACCTGCTTCTTAGAAATGATAGCATTTCTCTGAAGCAGGACAGAGCAAGAAAGGGAACCATTTAGTACGTTTTGAACACATGAGTGCATGCTGTTTAAACGGATGAACACATAAGTGCTGTTTCAATGGCAGCTGAAATTTGTTGCAGCTCTGAGCAAAGCAGGTTTCAGTCACTACATTGAGCTTTGAGACCTTGTCTCTGCTCCTGCCACAGCTCGCTCCCAAGTGCTTAACTCTCCTCAGAATTGCCCATTTCCCATGTCTTGTGCTGCAAGTATAGTACTATATTGTTAAGTTTGTGCAGGTGAAACAATATTTACTTTGATATGTCTTATCTGGGCTTCGGCAAAATGTAATTCGGCAATCATGGCCCAATTTTAAAGATTTATTTAAAATAAACTTGATATGAAAACCAAAACCCTGGCAACACTTTATAGTTACCGCCCCTTCATGGTTGCTATGATGCAGCAAAGGTCCAGCACGCCCTCTAGAGTCTTTTTTTGCAATAACAGTAGTCTGAAAGTGGTAAGAATTGCCACAGTGGGTAACCATTGGCCATTATGGGACTGCTATACATCCTACTTCACCACTAACAGTGCAAGCTGATATATTAGCCTTTTCCCAAACTCCACTGGCAGTAAATAAACAATTTCTTGCCCTTTATGAATTAATTTATTCATTCTTTTTGCACACTCATCCCGTCTGTAAAGTTTTTGCTGTGTATTGCTTAAAGTTTTTCTCCTTGTATTGCTTAATAATTTCATATTCAGGGGAATAACATTGAGCAAAACAAAAACATAGGTTAGATTGTAAAGTTCAGGCCACTATTGTACATGAATCAGACTGCTGTTAATACTGAATCAATCAGAATCAGGGGTATCAATCGAAACATGTTTTGGTCTAATTCTAGACCCACTTGAGCTGAATAGTTCTTTTAAATGTTTAGGCCACCTTACCATAAGGAAGAGAAGGTTCCAATACCAGCACTGTCAAACCATTTGGATCTCAGAAAGGTGAAGGAGGCTGTGTTGTTGTTGTTGTTGCTGCTGTTGTTGTTTGTAGCTCCATTAAGCAAGCCACAGTGGTAAGAATTCTGAGGTCATGACTTTACTCCCAGAAACCATGAATACTGATAAAACATATACCATAAGATGCAAGTAGTCACATTGCAAAGCTCAATAAAGCATGAACTATGTCCATGCTCCTAACTTCTTCGAGGCTTTCAACAACCATCATGTATCTGTACAAAATACATCATGCCCGAAGAAATAACAGGAACGCCCTACTTGTTTCACATGAAGCATGTTTTTAATTCTATAAAATCACTGGCATACAGAGAATACTTCATTTCATAATATACACTGTGGCATTGACACTGCCACAAACAATGGCATGCAGAGTGTTGGTGGCTATTTGTCTTCAAGGTATCCAAAAGATTTACAGAACAGTGATTTAAATCAACAGGTTCCCAGCATACTCAAAGCGATGTTAGAAACAGCAGTTTAAAGGCGGTCAGCAAAGTAAGGCTTCACCCATCACCCCCTTTCCATTCATTCACAAACACTTGTGAGTGAGCTGGTGATATTGTGATTCCTACCGCCACCACCACCATGTGACCCAATTGCCGTAAGCAACCACATATCACACATATCACAACACAGGTACAAAACATCATTTGACCTCAACATTCCGGCCCCTAATTATTACAGTCATTACACAGTAATAATTACAATACATCACACAATCCAAATGAGACAATGCAAGGCATTCAGAGCCCATTATTGATCCACATCTTCCTTTTGTTGTTGCTGTTGTCTGTGTGTGTGTGTGTGTGTGTGTGTGTGTGTGTGTGTGTCATTGGCCAGAGGTTACTAGCACAGTAGCCAATATCTCTTAGTAAGGTCATGTCAGGTCATGAGGGGCATTGGCCGGAGGGTACCTCTCCAAAGTCAGCAGGTTTGAAACACCTTCTGACACTGAAGCCGTTCAACAGATGCAATTCCTTTACCCAGTCTGTCCACACCTGGGCATCTGGTGTTGGTATAGCGTTGTCCCATCCCATTCTGGTAGGTCACAGCAATCTTTGCCTAGAGGCCCATTCACCGTCCAACCAAGCACAGTCTTAATGGCATGTGGTCCTCCGCCAACGCTCTGAATAACCTCCAAAGAATCTAAAGCTCTGGGCATGATAATACCTATCAAAAGTTCCACTTCTGGATAAAACATGCTTCAGGTGAGGCCAGTTATTTAAGTTCTTTTGTTATGAGATGTTAAATCTGTCAACAGGCATTCTGTTTTGTGTGAAGAGGTTTGGCATTTCACAATCCAAATCACTGTTCAATCCAGCTATCTCCTAGCCTGACTTAATGCAACTATCCACAACTTTCTCTTGTGCCATGGTGCACAGGATAATCTTTGCTTTTCTCCCAGAGGACATCTATTAATGAGACCCACCATACAGAAAGACACCAAACTCTCTTGGTCTAGAAAGAAATAGGTTTTAATTATTCTTTGCCTCTTTTGGGATTTGACCTTGACTGGAACAATGGCGGGCTTACAGTCTTGGTCACCGGCCCAAATAAGGCCACTAGTCTGTTGTTAAGACTCTCAGTAGTGAAGGACCCACTTGCAGAAAACACATCTTAAGCTTCAGAGTTTTTAATAAAGTTCACAGGCAACAATCCATAGGGAAAAGGCAGTATCGTAGTCAACAGGCAGGAAGGGGTCAAAAATCCAATAATCCAAAAAGAGTTCGAGGCAGAAGTATCCAAAACA